>NC_090258.1:26474958-26497458 GCF_037325665.1 Littorina saxatilis
TTTATACAGTACTCCATTTGTTTAATACACGATTACCCTTTAGGAATCAACCAAACGCTAAAAGTGAATGTCAAAATCACAGGTCTGGACTTTGGTGACCTTTACAAAACTAAATCTTTGTACTAACGATTATGCTCTTTCAAATTTTTACTCGCCAACGCACCCACAGTTAAATCAATCTTGTTAGAAACATTTTATGACATATGCTACATGTACTTGCAAACTTCAGCCGGAATATCTTTTTACACAACAACGTTATCAAGCAAAGTCTTAGTGCATACAAAACGTGACATTGCCCACGTAGTTTCACAAAATAATAATATTTATTGTTGAAAAACAAAAGAGATCTTTACTCACCAAAACGAGGACAGCACAGAATCTTCAAGCTTTCACTCATGAAGTCCTCGTCTTGGTGTTTACAGATCTGTTTTTACACCCCCGGTATAGGGGTGTGTATAGGTTTCACTCGATGTGTTTGTGTGTTTGTGGCGGTGTTTGTGTTCGCAAGTAGATCTCAAGAATGAACGGACCGATCGTCACCAAACTTGGTGAACAGGTTCTATACATTCCTGAGACGGTCCTTACAAAAATTGGGACCAGTCAAACACACGGTTAGGGAGTTATTGGTGGATTAAAATTATACAACGACTTACAGACGGACACCCCCGTTGGTCAAAGGGAAATAACCTTCTCAGTTGGTGGCAGTGAGAATGGTTATTTCCCTTTGACCAACGGGGGTGTTTTTCCTATCAGAGGAATTTCTTGTTTTTTAACATTGTTATAGTCTCATCAACAGTCATTATATTTAGTCAAGTTTTGACTAAATATTTTAACATCGAGGGGGAATCGAAACGAGGGTCGTGGTGTATGTGCGTCTGTCTGTCTGTGTGTGTGTGTGTGTAGAGCGATTCAGACTAAACTACTGGACCGATCTTTATGAAATTTGACATGAGAGTTCCTGGGTATGAAATCCCCGAACGTTTTTTTCATTTTTTTGATAAATGTCTTTGATGACGTCATATCCGGCTTTTCGTGAAAGTTGAGGCGGCACTGTCACGCCCTCATTTTTCAACCAAATTGGTTGAAATTTTGGTCAAGTACTCTTCGACGAAGCCCGGGGTTCGGTATTGCATTTCAGCTTGGTGGCTTAAAAATTAATTAATGACTTTGGTCATTAAAAATCTGAAAATTATAAAAAAAAATAAAAATTTATAAAACGATCCAAATTTACGTTTATCTTATTCTCCATCATTTGCTGATTCCAAAAACATATAAATATGTTATATTCGGATTAAAAACAAGCTCTGAAAATTAAATATATAAAAATTATTATCAAAATTTTTTTTTCGAAATCAATTTAAAAACACTTTCATCTTATTCCTTGTCGGTTCCTGATTCCAAAAATATATACATATGATATGTTTGGATTAAAAACACGCTCAGAAAGTTAAAACGAAGAGAGGTACAGAAAAGCGTGCTATCCTTCTCAGCGCAACGAATACCCCGCTCTTCTTGTCAATTCCACGTGCACTGCCTTTGCCACGGGCGGTGGAGTGACGATGCTACGAGTATACGGTCTTGCTGCGTTGCGTTGCGTTCAGTTTCATTCTGTGAGTTCGACAGCTACTTGACTAAATATTGTATTTTCGCCTTACGCGACTTGTTTTGCTTTTTAGATAAGGTAAAATACATGTTTTTGAAAGGTGTATCTCTTCGCTTTGAGCTCTAAGGTCAAGGCCGTAGCTAGGACATTGTCATGACCTGCGATACTGACCAGGGTCAGAAATCAGATTGCGTCCAGTGGTCAGCAAAGACCGCACAGTGACCGCTAATGACGCTGCTAACTCTCGGAGAAGGGCGGTCAGTTGACGTCGGACAATCGGCACCACGAGTTGCAAATGACTCGGATATTCAACAAATAAACGCCGTTACGAGGTGGTTGGACCAAAGAGGGAATCCTACAGCGCCTATATTAACTGGGAGTCTCATCCTCCTAAGGGATCATATTTCCCTTCCTCGCTCCCCCCCTACTACAAACACACAGACACACGCACGGTCGCATATATGTATGCATGCACTTACGCTCGTTTGCATGTACGCACATACGCACGCACGCATGCACGCACGCATGCACACGCGCACGCACGCACGCGCTCGCATGCACCATCACACACGCACACACACACACACACACACACACACACACACACACACACACACACACAGATACACATACACACACATACACACACACACACACACACGCACGCACGTACACACACACACACACATATATACACACACACCCACACACACACACACACACACACACACACACACACACACACACACACACACCCTTCCCCCAACCCCCATACCTTATCCTGCACCCCCACCCCCACCCCCCACCCACCACCCCTCAAACACTAACAGTTTTTGCACTTTGCACTGAGCATGGTTTAAATGAAACATTTAGATGGAAAAATCAAACAGACGAACAAACAAACAGCCCACAACCAAGGATTTCTCCCCAACAGAATATCAGTCTAAGGCATACTTACTAACATCAAAGTCCAAAACAAGGATGCCATGAACAGACACAGTCACCCTTTCTTCTTTACAATTCCAGCAATAACCACCCCAGTGCCAGTGGTCAGTCTATAAGTGCCCCAGCGGTCAAGGCAAGGCAATTGTCTTTCGGACGCTGCTTAGTAATGAGAGCCCTGCAATCTGCAACTGGTCGTTTAGAAGATGGCTCCATGGTTTAGAATGTCCAAGGAATGGTGGCTTCGTGGCTATTCGCACAGTGTCGAGTTGCAAATAACCATTCTGGAGCACATATTATGGTCAGCAGTGGCAATAAAGCTGAACAGATGTATTCCGGAAGTAACCTCCAGACAGCGCTCGGGCAGAGTCTGCATCATTATAAGATGCTGGGAAATAACTCTGTCGGGTTTGTATGGGTTGTGAAAGAGTGAATACCCTTGCTTTTGGTGAGGCAAGCTTTCAACCCGTGCTCTTTGTCCAAGTATTTCAGCCATACCCCTCGCTAGTGACTGGCCTGTAATGTCACGTGGGAAAGTTTGCCTCACTAAAAACAAGAGTATTCACTCATTCACAACCCAGACGAAGCCGACAGAGTTGCTTTCGACCATCGTCTATAGCATCCTGTGCTCGGGTTCAAGTGCTAGTCTTTCGGATGAGACGAAAAACCGAGGTCCCTTCGTGTACACTACATTGGGGTGTGCACGTTAAAGATCCCACGATTGACAAAAGGGTCTTTCCTGGCAAAATTGTATAGGCATAGATAAAAATGTCCACCAAAATACCCGTGTGACTTGGAATAATAGGCCGCAAAAAGTAGGATATGCGCCGAAATGGCTGCGATCTGCTGGCCGATGTGAATGCGTGATGTATTGTGTAAAAAAAATTCCATCTCACACGGCATAAATAAATCCCTGCGCCTTGAATATGTGCGCGATATAAATTGCATAAAATAAAAAATAAAAAAATCCCTGCGCTTAGAACTGTACCCACGGAATACGCGCGATATAAGCCTCATATTGATTGATTGATTGATTGATTGATTGATTGATTGATTGATTGATTGATTGATTGATTGATTGATTGATTGATTGAAAATGAGTTCCTTTGGGTCTTATTTATCCCTGATAGGATGTCTTTGTTTTCTCCCTCTGGAGAAGAAATCGATTTTTTTTTTACATATCTAAAGCTTTAGCTCCGCTTCTTTCCCTTTACTCCGCGTAGTAATTAGGCAAAAAAAAAAAATTGTCTGTTTAGGGTAACATGACCAAAAAAAGTAGGGTCGGTAGGTAGGTAAAGTTTTTTTTTTTGTTTTTTTGTTTTTGTTTTTGTAAATGCTATGTTGGCTGAACATTTACTTCTTATATTTGATGAATAAATGTTTCTAAACTAACGTATAAATAAAACAGAGAGAAAGGGAGAGAAAGAAACGCCAAATGTCTCTTTTTAGCATTTTTACCTCTTTTTTTTTATTTTTATTTTTTGAAATCAAAAAAAAGTTTTTGGGTCGGCGCCAAATCGATAGGGTCGGTCGGGTTACCCTAAACAGACAATTTTTTTTTTTGGCCTTATCAATCCTGTCAGAGAGACATGAGCGAGAGCGTGGACCGATGATTATCAGAATGCGTCTATAGCTGCAGACTCTGCCTTAGGACTGTCTTGGGGTTTGGGTTGCCTTGAAAACCAATTTAAAGCTGAACGTCTGTGTTGCTAAAGCTTCCCTGGGACAAATAGCATTATGTACAAAGGATTAAAGGCTCAAACCTTCTCGTGAAACAAACCACTGCTCACATCTCTGAACGACTCACTTCAGATTCTGCCTTAGGACTGTCTTGGGGTTTGGGTTGTCTTAAAAACCAATCTCAAGCTGAAAGTCTTTGTTACTTTAGCTTCCCTGGGACATTTAGCATTCTGAACAGAGGATTAAAGGCACAAAGCCTTCTCGTGAAAAATAGCTCTGGGCCGTAGTATTTTTTTTAAATGTCGTTGGAGGGTTTTGGAGATTCAGTAAGAAAGTGACATTGAGTGCAAGGTTGTGTTTGGCTGTGATGTTTCCTGTTGTAGGATAATTAATTGACCGCGAGGCGTTATTCGTAGCGAATACAAAGTGTGCCAAATTCATTGTTCTGGAAATTCCGCAAGGCCGCATTGTCTGGATGCCAGTCGCTACTGTTAGGATCTTTGTGTTTGAATCCGCTGCTTGATTGAGACCTTAGTTCAAGGGGGACTACATCTGTGTTGAATGTGACTTTGTCTCTGTTCTATTGCTATGTCTGAGGGTGAGGATTTACAGAATACAAAGTTCGTCAAAACTGAGGAGTCGAGGAGAGAGAGAGAGAGAGAGAGAGAGAGAGAGAGAGAGAGAGAGAGAGAGAGAGAGAGAGAGAGAGAGAGAGAGAGAGAGACAGACAGACAGAGACACTGAGAGAGGCAGACAGACAGACAGACAGTCAGAGACACAGAGAGAGGCAGACAGACAGACAGACAGATGATGAAGATGATGATGATGATGATGATGATGATGATGATGATGACAGAGAGAGAGAGAGAGAGAGAGAGAGAGAGAGAGAGAGAGAGAGAGAGAGAGGGAGACAGACAGACATTATTTATAGTCACACAGTGAAAGAGAGAGAGACACAGACAGACAGGCAGACTGAAGGACGGACTGACGGATGTACAAACAAAGACATAACTCACACACAGACTGAGACACGAAACATTTTCTGTTACCACCTCTGACAGCCAAAATTAAAAAAAAAGAATCACAGCTTAAAGGTCGTCTTCTACATTTTTGCTTTTTTTCAATAATCTTATGGTTAGATTTCGATACACAATTATGTCAAATGTTGAATGAACCATGGGGAAAAAAGTTATAGAAAAAAAAATATATGTAAAAAAAGATTTTATTTTTGGGTAGCGTGACTCACGCTTCCAATAGTTTGTTTTCTGTTTGCTGAGAACATGTGCTTTGCCTGAAAATACTGACCAATCAAATTCATGTCACTATGCTTATAGCCACGCCCAAACAAGTGCAGCAACAGTTTGACACTGGAGCGCTGTCCACGCTTTTTTTTAAACGCACAAAATGCACGGGATTTGAGAGGAGTTTTGCGCTTGGCATTTTCCAAATAAGGATATCCTACTATGAGTACTACGCTGGAATACTACAATGAATTTTCAAACGGCTACACTGGCTTCGTCTTTCCTGATCGAAAGGGGGTGCATTGTTGAAATTTGTAGATAATAGACTCTGCATTTTAATGGTCAAATGGCAATTTTGGTATAAAAATGTAGATAAGGACCTTTAAACCTGACTTCAGCTCCTTCACAGACACTATACCTACAAGGAAGAAAAAGTGAAATCAAAAAACATCGTAGGGGTTAAAATGTCATTCGAAAGTGCACCCCACTGTCTTTATAGCATGACAATCGCTCCCATCAGTACAGGCATCAATTTCTCGCCAGCCTTAGACTCTCGTTAAATAGCTCCTCATCATGTCCTGTTCCTCCTACTCCCAGCAAGACCGATTCTAATACAGCTCTGAGCCCTCGTAGAGGAGGATAAAAAGTTTAGCACAATTGGCCTGATCTCGACTCTGATAGTCTCGTCTCGGTTTCCAATAAAACAGGAAGGGGAACTCTCGGTGCTGAAGAAACTATAGCGTTGAGTTGTCTCTCTTTCGTTGAGTTCTTTCTCTTTCTCACGCGCAATCTTCATTGACTTTGTCTTACATGCGTTGTCTTTGTTTTTCATTTCATTTTTCATTTCATTTTCATTACTTTATTGTCCCATCGCTGGGAAATTCGGGTCGCTTCCTCCCAGTGGAAAGCTAGCAGCAACGGAGTCGCGCTACCCAGGTGTCTGCGTGTTTAGGTGTATTCAGCCACCTGCACTTATGGCAGAATGACCAAGGTCTTTTACGTGCCATTGTGATGACACGGGGGTGGGACATGGCTTCCGTCTCTGGGTCTGCACATAAAGTTGACCCGTGTCCGTCCCGGCCCGAATTCGAACCTGCGACCTTCCGATCACAAGTCCAGTGCTCTACCAACTGAGCTACCGGGCCCCGGGTTTTTGAGAGTCGTGGACTTAATCAGCGTTTTGTGTTAGACTTATTCATCACTATGGTACCAGTGTTCTGTCAAAACGACCTGCAGTCAAACCTGCCCCGATGATCACCTCTCGATAACGACCACATCTCGATCGCGATCACCTCTCGATAACGACTACCTGCCCACAAGGACAGCGCCAAAGCATCCCCGACGATTTCTCTCTCTCAATATGATGCACCTTTACATTCCAACCATTTTGGTCGTGCACTTTTGGTCGTAGTCGTAATATAGAGGTTAGATTTTAGTCAGTTTTCTGGTGGTCAGTACATATCAGAACGAATTTAGAATGATACCTGGCCTTGAGAGTTTGTCCCTTGGGTGGTCGCTATACAGAGGTTCCTAATATGTACCGGCTCCTAATATGGACCACCTCCTGTTCTGACAAACTAACGGTGCTAGAGCGCTCAAAACAATTTCATTCGCTTTATTCACCCTCTCTGGATAAATTGCACATGTCAAAACAGTTGCAGAAACACAAACCTCAAAACCGTTAGGCTTTTTCGCCTTTTTTCACTTTTGGCAGCGTTCACTCTAAATTTGCCGCCTAAAACGGACTCGTTTCTGTCCACAGCCGGCCAAAGCTTTCATAACACAAAAATGGCTATATATGACAGCTAAGACAGTATTTGTTACATTTTAACAGTGTGTACCCCGAGTTTCTACTGCAAACAAAAAATAATAGCAAAACCTCAAAGTATGTGTGAGTCCCCTAATATGGACCACCTTCAACAAATCGAAGAAAATAAAAACTAAAGGCAATTTTAATTAATTCATCAAGAAGCTTGCTGAAAATAACCTATAACTAGCCCTCGAAATTTCAAAAAAATATAACAAATAGTCTTTTTTTTGTGGAAGTTGATAATTTCACTTATTTTCACTCTGTTTTTGATAAGCTTCTTCAGTTTCCTGGTGTGCTTCAAATAATGCTCTCATCAACCCGAAACAGCTAAATCTAAAGCATATTTGAATTAGTCTGACTTGCACACTAAGTTGTATCATGTTATTTTGAAGTATAGGGGGCTTTTTACAGTGATTCGTGAAGGCCGCTTTACTGGTCCATATTGGGCGCCCAGGCTCCTAATATGGACCATTTGTGATTTTTTCTGTATTTAATTTTTGCTGAAGGTCTATCAAAGCTATTTCACTCTAATTAGGCCTAACTGTTAAACTAAGAGAGAAGGACTACCAACCACAAAATGAAAAAGCTAGTTATCAGCAAGCTAGTTATCAGCAACTAGATGATTACCCGCTTCGCCGGGTACCGGCTTCGCCGGGAAGAAGTAGAGCCGAATACCAGGCTGCGCCTGGGACCCGGCTTTGCGCAAAACACTGGAGACCTTCTAAAAATAGTAACGTGCAGTGACCTTCTAAAAATAGTAACCTAGTAACGGGAATATGGATTGACGCCACACGGAGGAAGGGAGATAATCGCGGCTGAAAACACTGGAGAAGATAAGGAAGAGTTACTGGTAGTGGATCCCGACAACAACAACAACAACAACAACAACAAAATCGGTTCAGCGCGCACAGCGCTGCGCGCTGAGAGCACGTGTTGAAATATCTCATCGATGAGGTTGTGTCCGGGGTGTAGCTGAATACGGTGTCCAAATTTGAAAAAGATCCACCGAGAACTTTGGCCGTGCATCGCGAACAGACAGACAGACAGACAGACAGACAGACAGACAGACAGACACTAGTCGTATATATATATAGATAGATAAACAAAAAGTGGTCCATATTAGGGGCCCTTCCCCTACTTCTCCGGCGGTCAGTATCTCTTGGAACGAATTTAGAATGAATTCAGCCCTTGAGACACAGCAAGCGTTTGTCCGCAGACCGGTCACTGGTATTGACCTGATTAACCCCTTGGCCATCGGGACTGACCGCTAAATGATGGTCATTGTCAAAAGTAGTCTCCCTTCTGAATCGGCTGCTACACGCATCCTGGATTAAGAGCTGCATGAATAGCTTGGAGGATAGGGTGGGGAATCAAGAGATTAAGGAAGACGAAGAGTGGTCAAAGATTGCGCAGGGGAGGGGTGTGTGAGCAAGGGGGTGGGGGGTGGGGGGTGGGAGTGTGTGGATAAATAGGTTATACGTTGTGTCAGCTGCCTTGTCGAACTCAAACAAAAATAACAATAGATTGTTGAATGAGTTTCTGGAAAGGGGCGGGTTTGGGTGGGGTGGGGAGGAGGGTAGAAAGGTAATATTTTGTGGTCAGCTGCCTTGTCGAGCTCTAACAAAAACAAAAAAAAAGATTGCTGAATGAGCTTCTTGGGTGGGGCGGGTGGGGGGGGGGGGGGTTGCGGGTGAGGGGGTTGCGGGTGAGGGGGGGGGGGGGGGGGTGAGGAAGGTGATATATTCTGTCAACTGCCTTGTCGAACTCAAACAAAAAAAGAACTGATTGCAGAATGAGTTTGTGGGTTGTTATGTTAAGGTCAAATGAGATCACACTTGACAGAAAGCGTCCTAACAGTCTTGACACACAATCAAAATGAAACAAGCAAGGAAGCAAGTTTAGAAACTAGGAACAGTTGAACGAGTTAAGTAGCTGCGCACCAAGACACAAACCAGACGGAAGGAGACTGACGTCATTAAGATAATGACGTCGTTGTGCTGTGAGTGGCTGGCTGATAGTGAGAGGGTTAATGTCATGACATCCGGGCTCTGAAATGCCAGGAACCCATTCCTCTATCGTGTTCTTCCTTTAAAGATGCTGGGTTTTATTTTCAATGTAAACGAGCACGTACAACATTAAAGATCTGTCGAATCTGTTGAAGAAAGGATTCCGAAATGTAAACCAGCATAATTAAGATTAAAAACATTTTTGTTGTTGAGAGGTTCAGATTTGTTTTAACAATATCTGTTCAGAGTTGGACATTTGTGATGAGCTAATTTTGATATGTGTTCTCAAAAGCCACATATAACGATGTTAATGTCTGGTATGTATTCTCACAAGCCACATATAACGATGTTAATGTCTGGTATGTATTCTCACAAGCCACATAATATAACGATGTTAATGTTTGGTATGTATTCTCACAAGCCACATATAACGATGTTAATGTCTGGTATGTATTCTCACAAGCCACATATAACGATGTTAATGTCTGGTATGTATTCTCACAAGCCACATAATATAACGATGTTAATGTCTGGTATGTGTTCTCACAAGCCACATCTGACGATGTTAATGTCTGGTATGCATTCTCACAAGCCACAGATAACGATGTTAATGTTTGGTATGTGTTCTCAAAAGCCACATATAACGATGTTAATGTTTTGTACGTGTTCTCAAAAGCCACATACAACGATGTTAATGTCTGGTATGTGTTCTCAAAAGCCACATATAACGATGTTAATTTTTGGTATGTATTCTCAAAAGCCACATATAACGATGTTAATGTTTGGTATGTATTCTCACAAGCCACATATAACGATGTTAATTTTTGGTATGTATTCTCAAAAGCCACATATAACGATGTTAATGTTTGGTATGTGATCTCAAAAGCCACATAATATAACGATGTTAATGTTTGGTATGTGTTCTCAAAAGCCACATATAACGATGTTAATGTCTGGTATGTGTTCTCAAAAGCCACATATAACGATGTTAATGTCTGGTATGTGTTCTCAAAAGCCACATATAACGATGTTAATGTCTGGTATGTATTCTCAAAAGCCACATATAACGATGTTAATGTTTGGTATGTGTTCTCAAAAGCCACATATAACGATGTTAATGTCTGGTATGTGTTCTCAAAAGCCACATATAACGATGTTAATTTTTGGTATGTATTTTCAAAAGCCACATATAACGATGTTAATGTCTGGTATGCATTCTCACAAGCCACATATAACGATGTTAATGTCTGGTATGTATTCTCACAAGCCACATATAACGATGTTAATGTTTGGTATGTGTTCTCAAAAGCCACATATAACGATGTTAATGTTTGGTATGTATTCTCACAAGCCACATATAACGATGTTAATGTTTGGTATGTATTCTCAAAAGCCACATACAACGATGTTAATTTTTGGTATGTGTTCACGTGGAAGGCTACTCGTATCCCATGTAAAATCCTGGGCAGACCTTTCGTGCTGCACCATCGTTTACACAGGAAGGCCTGTGAGAAATTCAAGTTTTACGCCCTCACGGCAAAGCCATTAGGGGCATGTTCCCGGGTTTTAACCCGACTTTAGATGAGATACACAAGTGTATGCGTGTTTAGGTGGTATCAGCCTTATGCACTTATGGCAGAATGACCGAGCGAGGTCGTTTACGTGCCACTGTGGTGACACGGGGGTGGGAGATGGATACCGTCTCTGGGTCTGCACATAAGGTTGACCTGTGTCCGTCCCGGCCCGGATTCGAACCAGCGACCTCTCGATCACAAGTCCAGTGCTCTACCACCTGAGCTACTCGAGGAAGGCCTGTATCTTTAAGAGTTAGGTCGTCTGGAGTCAGAAACGCCACAAACCCCTTAGCTTATCGTGTTTTGGCTTTTAATTACACACAGAGTAAGTAGAGAGGGGGTGGGGGGGGGGGGGGGGGTGAGGGGTATGTAGAGGTTACATGCGGAGTCTCAGTGATTATTAAAAATAATGGTCGAAGTTAGCGGATCATGAAAAATGCGAGCTTTAGCGAGCTTTTTCATGACCGTGAACTGAGACCATTATTTTTTATAATCACTGAGACGAGGTGTGTAACCTCTTTATTCCTCCTTTCTTCAGTTATTCAAAGAAAAGAGGAGTTTTTTTGCGAAAGTTTGATCGAATGCTATTCACTCAACCAGTCAACCTGCGCTGGCGATCGATTAATGCGCGGTTGTATAGTTCCGTGCAAATCATTCCATTCTGTTAACACTTCTTGTCAGTTTTCCTATTTTGGACTAAAATCAAGTACACAGATATGCTGTTATTCTGCTGTGGCGGCAAAGGCAGATATTGTGTGTTCTGTATATGTTTTGGTATCGCTTAGGATAATGTTTTTTCGTCAAATGGGACTAGCAGACGAACTTTTGCACCCGTGTTCCAACGTTAAAAACTGTATGAAGTTCAGTTTTCTGGGGAAAATAGTGTATGAAACCCCTTTATGTTGTTTAAATTGATGAGATGTGTGCATTTGGTTGCGTGTGATCTGTTTATTAAATGAAATATTGTTGAAAACTGACCGTCGGATTGCAGTCTGTTGTCGAAGAAACTGAGTGAAAAGAAGGGGAACTACTCTTGTCGCTAGACAAAGTATGAGTTACTTGCCTTGGGAAATTGCTTGTGATGAACGGTTTGAGCACGGCAGATCTAGATTCAGAAAACAACCGAACTCATGGATTTTATATGGAGATTCATGTGTTCAGGCCTGTAGTTGTTAATTTAAATGCGGTATGTTTGTATTGTTTGCTCCAGAGATGTATACTTCGTACATTAGAGCGTTCGGAACTTTTCAGTCGCAAAAAGTAGTACCGAAACAGAACAACTTCTCAACCCATTGCACTATCGAGGATTCAGGCTGTTGCTGGGTCGTTATTTGTTTGGTTGCTGGGTCATTATCGAAAAATAACTACCCCTACAAGTTTACAGAGGTAAAGAAGCAGAGGGGGGAATAATTTCCGTATTCACCACCTCCGCGGTTGTCATTAAAGCCTGTCCTTAACTGGGCGAAGTCGACTACGCGAAGCATACTTCGCGAAGCTGAGTTTCGTTATTACACTAGAAAAGGTTTACGTGAATTTCTGATTATGCTGTGGTTTATTGGCGTTATTACATGTATTTTCTAGAATTCGGTAATGGTTCCCGAGAGAAGCCAGTTTTTAATGTCTGTTATAGCGATTGTCTTTTTAGTTTTCTGATATGAAGAGAACTCTTTTTTTTCAATGCGAAAAAAAAAGAAAACAGAAAAAACCCAGCCGTAAAAGCACTTTGAAAAGTTTGGTTCTTGAAGTTACATGTTCTTTTGTGTCCTCTTGGTTTTTGAAGCAGTCGTTGAAGAACATTTCTGTTTCAGTCAGTACATTGACGTAGCGTCTTGATAATTATGAACTTGTAAGTAAAACACAAACATTTTAGAACTTTGTATAAGGATGAGACACGATCAGTCAAATGGTGTGTAAGCCCCTTCACCCGCGCCCGGCAGAAATGTAAACACATTAGAGAGAGAAAACAGAACAAGTAAAAAGATAAAGTGCATCAAATGTACCGAAACCGATCACAGATAAAGTGGATCTTTTCCATCTTTTCCATATTTTCCATCTGCCTGTGTGTAATGTTTTTACGTCATTGTTTTTCTTTCACATTTTATTTGTTAAATTTCAGGATTAGGGGGCATGTTTCTTTCTTTCAGGTTGAAGAGATTTCGATATTTTTTTGAGGGGGTGGTGCGAAGGAGAAGATGGGAGTGGTCCGGGTTTATTGTGTCTGCATCCATCATTGCATGTATTCTTGGATATATGTATTTTGCAAGAATTTAGAAAAGCGTAGAGATTCTTTCCTCAAAAGTGGAGAACATTTTTTTCAAAACTTTGTCAAAACTAAAATAGATCATTCTTTTTATCAAAAAAGTTTCTTAACACTGTGGACGTCTCATGATTCTAAAACAGAGCCAAAACATATGAAAAAGAATACGAGCATTTGAGAGCTCGCCATTGTTTATTCGAAGCACACAGCAGTTGTCCGGTGAATTTTAAGATTTATTGTCTTTTGCGATAGAAGACTGTGATTAGATTTAGCTTTACTGCCCTAAGGAATTCAATGCTGAGACTGATAATAAGTTAGAAAGTTCGACCTCTTTAATACACTTTCCGCAAAGCATGTTGCAATGTTGTCTTCTTCTTCTTCCTCTGCGTTCGTGGGTTGAAACTCCCACGTACACTCGTGTTTTTTGCACGAGTGGAATTTTACGTGTATGACCGTTTTTACCTTGCCATTTAGGCAGCCATACGCCGCTTTTGGAGGAAGCATGCTGGGTATTTTCGTGTTTCTATAACCCACCGAACTCTGACATGGATTACAGGATCTTTTTCGTGCGCACTTGGTCTTGTGCTTGCGTGTACACACGGGGGTGTTCGGACACCGAGGAGAGTCTGCACACAAAGTTGACTCTGAGAAATAAATCTCTCGCCGAACGTGGGGACGAACTCACGCTGACAGCGGCCAACTGGATACAAATCCAGCGCGCTACCGACTGAGCTACATCCCCGCCCTGCAATGTTGTCTTAAAAAAAAATAAAAAAATAAAAAAAATAAAATAAAATGAGTGGGGGAAACAAATCGTCTGTTCTCCCCCCCTCCCCCTCCCTTCTCCTCCCTCGCCTCCTTTCTCTCTCTTTCTTCTTCTCACTTCTTCTTCTTCTGGCATCACTGTCTGTCTTTCCAATCGTCCGCCTCCTCTTTTGCTCCTACCCCTCCATCTCTCTCTCTCTCTCTCTCTCTCTCTCTCTCTCTCTCTCTCTCTCTCTCTCTCTCTCTCTCTCTCTCTCTTTCTTCTTCTCTCTTCTTCTTCTAGCCTCACTGTCTGTCTTTCCAATCCTCCGCCTCCTCCCCCTCTCCCCCTCTCCTCCAACCCCCCCCCCCCCTTCTCTTTCTCTCTCTCTCTTTCTTCTTCTTCGTCTTCTTCTTCTTCTAGAATCACTGTCTTTATAACGAATCGTCCGCCTCCTCCCTTCTCTCCTCCTCCTCCTTCAATTTGAAACGACCCATCACTTTCCCCGTCAAGCACCATCGTAATTGAACCTTCAAAATTACAGTGCACACTTCGCACCGCAGACCCAACGGAAAGAAAAAGTTGTCCCTCCTGCACATTTCTACCGTACGCCATGCAAAAGGGAGATAATTGTGATCGATGAGTTATCTCCCTGGAGTATCCTTGCCCGCTGTGCGGTCGCCATGTTTGATAACTCGGAACATTGTATGGGTGGCCGTTTCCGTCATTATTGGCGCAATCAGACGGTAAGCCAAGCGCTGGGGGCTCACTTTGTATGGCCGGCTAATCGAATCAAAATCAGTACTGCCATGGGAAGACTCGTCGCTCATTGAGAAGGGTCTGCGGAGTTTCAATACATTGCATTTGCGGTGGGACATTTTGGCTCGTAAGTGCAGCCTTATTGATCTGTACGGTTCGTTGTTGAGTAGTTAAGCGGTAGAATTTCTTGAAGTTGTTGCATAGTCGTTAACCTTCCACATCCCTGATTCCCTCCATTACCCTTCGAATTCAGCCCCCCCCCTCCCCCCCACACACACGCGGGTACCAGCCCTCCCTCCCCCTTTCCCTCTAGATCTCCTCTCTTCTATACCACCAGAACCCCCACCCCACCCCACCCCCTATCAACCACCCCCTTCCGAAGAAAAAAACCAATTAAGACAATTGAAAAAGGAATAATGACACAAAAATTGAACAACTGAACGAAAAGTAACTTGAATCGATAAGAGAAAAAAAAAAGATAATGGACACAAACAGAAATTACAATTCTTTATGAAAGGTGTTACATTACACTCTTATAGGCACACTCATACTCACATAATTCAAGTTCGCCATCACAGATCTGTTCAAGCTTTTACAGGCATGACACCAAGGGAAGGGCGCGGCGGATAGTGGCGAGAGAGGTGACGGGACGGGGAATGTTTACAGGCATGACACCAAGGGAAGGGCGCTGCGGATAGTGGCGAGAGAGGTGAAGGGACGGGGAATGTTTACAGGCATGAGACCAAGGGTAGGGCGCTGCGGATAGTGGCGAGAGAGGTGAAGGGACGGGGAATGTTTACAGGCATGAGACCAAGGGAAGGGCGGATGGTGGCGAGAGAGGTGAAGAGACGGTGAATGTTTACAGGCATGAGACCAAGGGTAGGGCGCTGCGGATAGTGGCGAGAGAGGTGAAGGGACGGGGAATGTTTACAGGCATGACACCAAGGGAAGGGCGCGGCGGATAGTGGCGAGAGAGGTGAAGGGACGGGGAATGTTTACAGGCATGAGACCAAAGGAAGGGCGGATAGTGGCGAGAGAGGTGAAGGGACGGGGAATGTTTACAGGCATGAGACCAAGGGAAGGGCGCTGCGGATAGTGGCGAGAGAGGTAAAGGGACGGGGAATGTTTACAGGCATGAGACCAAGGGAAGGGCGCTGCGGATAGTGGCGAGAGAGGTGAAGGGACGGGGAATGTTTACAGGCATGAGACCAAGGGTAGGGCGCTGCGGATAGTGGCGAGAGAGGTGAAGGGACGGGGAATGTTTACAGGCATGAGACCAAGGGTAGGGCGCTGCGGATAGTGGCGAGAGAGGTGAAGGGACGGGGAATTTTTACAGGCATGAGACCAAGGGAAGGGCGCTGCGGATAGTGGCGAGAGAGGTGACGGGACGGGGAATGTTTACAGGCATGACACCAAGGGAAGGGCGCGGCGGATAGTGGCGAGAGAGGTGAAGGGACGGGGAATGTTTACAGGCATGAGACCAAGGGTAGGGCGGATAGTGGCGAGAGAGGTGAAGGGACGGGGAATGTTTACAGGCATGAGACCAAAGGAAGGGCGGATAGTGGCGAGAGAGGTGAAGGGACGGGGAATGTTTACAGGCATGAGACCAAGGGAAGGGCGGATGGTGGCGAGAGAGGTGAAGAGACGGGGAATGTTTACAGGCATGAGACCAAGGGTAGGGCGGATGGTGGCGAGAGAGGTGAAGGGACGGGGAATGTTTACAGGCATGAGACCAAGGGTAGGGCGGATGGTGGCGAGAGAGGTGAAGGGACGGGGAATGTTTACAGGCATGAGACCAAGGGTAGGGCGGATGGTGGCGAGAGAGGTGAAGGGACGGGGAATGTTTACAGGCATGAGACCAAGGGTAGGGCGGATGGTGGCGAGAGAGGTGAAGGGACGGGGAATGTTTACAGGCATGAGACCAAGGGTAGGGCGGATGGTGGCGAGAGAGGTGAAGGGACGGGGAATGTTTACAGGCATGAGACCAAGGGTAGGGCGGATGGTGGCGAGAGAGGTGAAGGGACGGGGAATGTTTACAGTGCCGTGTGCCGGGCATGAGACCAAAGGAAGGGCGGATGGTGGCGAGAGAGGTGAAGAGACGGTGAATGTTTACAGTGCCGTGCGCTGGGCTGTGACGCGCCTTAGTTCTATGCAGGAAATTGCAGCGCGCTATTCTAGCCATCTGGCCAACTGGCGTCCTCATATTCAAGAGTTGTAAGCTACACCCGCCTTCAGGCTCAGGCATTTTCAAACGCTCGACTCAAGACTATTTACATGCGATAAGAGTGTCCTTCCTTCAACTTAATCTTATGCCATAGGTATCACTTACCAAATGAATGGATCCAACAATTCTTTGATTTAAACTCACACCAAAAATCCACAGCCTGCTTGCGTCCTGTGCAGAGAATTGGAATTCTTAGTTGAAATAATTCTAAAAGGGACGCCACAGTCAATCCGCAAATTGATTCAGAAAAACACACGTTCTTCCCTCAACAGGACGCTTGTTCACACGTGATTAGTAAACATGTAAAACATTTGACAAATTGCGAGGCGCGCCTCGTGATGTGCAACAATTGATTTACAAATCAAGGGGCGCGCCCCGAGATATGTAACACATTTTTACAAATCACAGGGCGCGCCCCGTAATTTTTCAAATGTTTTACAAATCACGTAAATGCGCCCGATATTTTCTTGTCATCTCGAAGGTCAAGAGATCGATTAGCTTGGCGGTAATAACGATGTTGAGAATTTTGACATGATGACAGCTGGCTGTTGGCGGCAAGAGGAGACCTGAATATGGCGAGGGACCTGGCTTAGTCGTCTTGGGTCAGTGTTGTAAATGGTTACTTCGGGGGCTGTTGGCCGATGGGACACCGGGGCTTGATATTTTGGTATTCTTTCCTTCGATCGTGTACGCGGGCAAGCCGGTACCTTTAAAGGTCATCTGGTGCTTCTCTGTGATGGATTGCTTGATTGCATTGCCCTGAGGCCTGATCGGTGCAAATATCATCTTTCATTTTTTCCTGTCAGTATCAGCTGGTGTTGTTTGTGTTTCCAACTTTTGGTTCGTTTGTTGGCTCACGTAAGTGTAGCCTATGCGATCGTAACTTTGTCTGTCTGTGCGTGCGTTTGTGCGTGTGTGCGTGTGTGCGTGTGTGTGTATGTCTGTGGTAGAAACTTTAACATTTCCGAGTCTATGTGTGAGTGGTTATCCAAGACTATGGATAAAGCTCGCATAAGATTACGTCACGGTCAAAAGTGTTTGACGTCAATTAATGCATCATGACGGCATGCCTCCCTGTAGTCTTTCTCTCTCGCGTGGTGTGTGTGGTCTCGGTCATTGTTATTTTGAGCGGGCCGAGACTATTTGACAGTCGTGTCCCTGTAAGTAGGCTACATGCAGACACAGACAGATCTAGATCTAGTGTCTCTCTTTCTTGCACAGTCGTCACCTAAGCTTACTGTGTGTGTGGGTGTGTATGTGTGACGGAGTGATTGAGTTTGTGTTACTGTTTGTCTATTTTTTACGTGAGCCTTGAAGGCTTCGCCTCTTGTTTTCTCTTTCTTTCTGTCCCCCTTTTTTCTTCCCTTTTTGCAGTACTTGTTTTGTCTTTGTTTCTTTGTATAATTGTTTGTTTTTTGGGCGGGGATATAGCTCAGTCGGTAGCGCGCTGGATTTGTATCCAGTTGGCCGCTGTCAGCGTGAGTTCGTCCCCACGTTCGGCGAGAGATTTATTTCTCAGAGTCAACTTTGTGTGCAGACTCTCATCGGTGTCCGAACACCCCCGTGTGTACACGCAAGCACAAGACCAAGTGCGCACGAAAAAGATCCTGTAATCCATGTCAGAGTTCGGTGGGTTATAGAAACACGAAAATACCCAGCATGCTTTCCCCGAAAGCGGCGTATGGCTGCCTAAATGGCGGGGTAAAAACGGTCATACACGTAAAATTCCACTCGTGCAAAAAAACACGTAGTGTACGAGGGAGTTTCAGCCCACGAACGCAGAAGAAGAAGAAGAAGAAGAAGAAGAAGAAGAAGAAGAAGAAGAAGAAGAAGAAGAAGAAGAAGAAGTTTGTTTATATTTTCTTTCTTCAAATGTTTGATTTGTCAACCCTTCGGCATCTAAACAACGAAGTGACTGTGGTAAGATGAACAAAGTTAAAAAACAAAGGAATACTGTACTCACGGCAGTTTAATCGTTTGTTTTCCACACTTAACTTTTACTCTGTTCCTTTAAAAAAAAAAATTTTTTTTTTTTTTACGTTTCCTTCCTTTCTTTTTTTTTCTGTCTGGACTTCTTCTTCTTCTTCATTGTCACATTTTGTTTTCTAGCTCTGTTGTTTCTTTGTCTTTGATCGATCATAACATTTTTCATTCTTTTTCCACGCGCATTTCTTGCCCCTTTTCCATTCATCAATCTCACGTTTCCTTGATATATTATTAACATTTTTCTGCTTGCCACTGAGGCCTTTTATCCCACTTTTACTATAATTAAAACCATTTTTTCACCCTTATTTCAATGACTCCATTTTTCTTTTTTTTTCTTTTCTCTTACTCTCTCACATTTCTTCTATTTCTGGCTGCCTAGCTCGTTAATTTTCCGTCCCGGTGAATCTGGCATTTGGCAAGAAATACTGATTAGCCTTGTTAGTGTCTATTAGTCACAGTGGTTCGAGAGAGGCCTTACCACCGGAAATCAATGTGTACTTGCACATGCGTGGGACTCCCCTCTAATGACGTTATTCGTGAAATGGGACAGCATTAACCTTTTTCGTGGCAGAGTATATGACCGTGAACATTAAAACAAAAAACCACCATTTATTACTTTTTTTCTCTTTTTTTTCGGTGCGTCTAAAACGACTTGGTTTACGGTTTTCAAAATAGTTGATAGACCTTGGGTCAATCGACCTTGTCGGGTCCTTTAAAGAAATATAACTTTTAACTTTCTTTGAGAACTCGAGAGGAGATTGTGCAATGTACTTGTGCAAGTTCATTCAGCTATTAAAAATGTTTCTCACAGACAAGGGTCGGGAAAGACTTAAAAGACATCAGAATGTCAGGTTTATCTATGCAGACTGGTTTTAAACCATTTTTTGGACAAGAATCTACCTTTTAACCTTTTATTCGCCCAAAGACGGCAGACAGGTTTAGTCGAGACTGAAATCTATAGCCTCAATGCTGCTGAGCATTTAAAACCCATTTTTGGACAATGCATTACTTCCAGAACAAATAAAGAGCAACACAATGTTATTTTGTCTTTGTGGCAAAAATACACTTTCAAAGGGGAACTCGTGTTTTTAAACAGACATACGCACGCACGCACGCACGCACGCACGCACGCACGCACGCACGCACGCACGCACACACGCACGCACGCAAGCACGCACGCACACACACACACACACACAAACTTGCACCCTAACACCCACCTAGCCTCCCCCCCACCCTCATTACCCCTTCACCCCCCCCACCCCCCCCCTCCCCCACCACGCACAAAGAATTAGAGGGGATATCGACTATCACGTTTTTCATTACCTGATATCATATATATTCCTGACTGGCGTTAGACTATTTTTGGGACAAATCTCTACCGGTTAACCTTATTTCTTCAAAGACAGTAGGATGCGAAATAGAGACGCTGACCCAGATACCCTGTCATTTACAGCCTCACAATATGTCTCGCCCCCGTAAAAGATTTTATTTCCTGATAAATATGAAAAACACACTCCTGGGAACACAGATTTGCAGTACATCAAACAGTGTGATGTTTTCGTTTTGCTGAATTTATTGCAGAATTGTGAGTGCTATTGGAAACAGACACTGAGTATTTTTGGAGCATCCGGATCCCACTAAAGACTACAACAGGGCTCATCCAAACTGTGCATCCGTGCAAACAAGAAGCCGATAAAACGTACTGGAAATTCTTAACTATAAAGGGATCCAATAACCAAAAGGAAGTAAGCGATCTTAATGCGTACGACATGTGTAATAGAGTAAGCGAGAGTTATACGGAACCAATCTCTTGGCACCTGCGAGAATAACAAGCATTGAAATGAACAAGCGACTTTCTTCATCATTTTATTTTATCATACAAGGATCCATTCTCGCGACGTAGTAACTGAAATGAGCGGGTACCGGGATGCACTAAATTTGCGTTATCAGGCGTACGCTCGGTACATATTTTCAGAATATAATCTTCTACTGTCGAACCTGCTCTTAACACCATCTGTCTAAGTAGACCACCTGTCTAAGGAGACCACCCCAAAGTACCCCCAAGGGTTTTTACGACTATAATTATAAATCAACTGTCTAAAGAGACCACCTGTTTAAAGAGGCCACTTTTGCTCAGTCCCTTGGGTGGTCTCTTTAGACAGGTTCGACTGTACTAGTTTCCATACAGAGAGGTCAAGAATTAACGTACTCTTAGCTGGGTTTCGAAGACAAGAAAGTGTTCTTCCAGATCTGAACCGACGCAAAGTTACAGGGTACGTCTAACCGATATGGCATAATCAAACAAGTCGCGTAAGGCGAAAATACAACATTTAGTCAAGTAGCTGTCGAACTCACAGAATGAAACTGAACGCAATGCAATTTTTCAGCAAGACCGTATACTCGTAGCATCGTCAGTCCACCGCTCAGGCAGTGAAATTGACAAGAAGAGCGGTTTAGTAGTTGCGCTGAGAAGGATAGCACGCTTTTCTATACCTCTCTTCGTTTTAACTTTCTGAGCGTGTTTTTAATCCAAACATATCATATCTATATGTTTTTGGAATCAGGAACCGACAAGGAATAAGATGAAAGTGTTTTTAAATTGATTTGGAAAATTTAATTTTGATAATAATTTTTATATTTTTAATTTTCAGAGCTTGTTTTTAATTCAAATATAACATATTTATATGTTTTTGGAATCAGAAAATAATGGAGAATAAGATAAACGTAAATTTGGATCGTTTTATAATTTTTTATTTTTTTTTACAATTTTCAGATTTGTAATGACCAAAGTCATTAATTAATTTTTAAGCCATCACGCTGAAATGCAATACCGAAGTCCGGGCTTCGTCGAAGACTACTTGACCAAAATTTCAACCAATTTGGTTGAAAAATGAGAGCGTGACAGTGCCGCCTCAACTTTCACGAAAAGCCGGATATGACGTCATCAAAGACATTTATCAAAAAAAGGAAAAAAACGTTCAGGGATATCAATCCCAGGAACTCTCATGTAAAATTTCATAAAGATCGGCCCAGTAGTTTGGTCTGAATCGCTCTACACGCACGCACGCACGCACGCACACACACACATACACACACACACACACACATACACCACGACCCTCGTTTCGATTCCCCCTCTATGTTAAAACATTTAGTCAAAACTTGACTAAATGTAAAAACAAGAAAGGTAGGTTGTTGGAACGTTTGTTATTGACAAAACAATACATTCACAGATAGTTCAACCCAACGGTCTTCTTCTTCTTCTTCTTCTGCGTTCGTGGGCTAAAACTCCCACGTACACTCGTGTATGACCGTTTTTACCCTGCCATTAAGGCAGCCATACGCCGCTTTCGGAGGAAGCATGCTGGGTATTTTTGTATTTCTATAACCCACCGAACTCTGACATGGATTACAGGATCTTTTCTGTGCGCACTTGGTCTTGTGCTTGCGTGTACACACGAAGGGGGATAAACCACTAACAGGTCTGCACATAAGTTGACCTGGGTGATCGACAAATCTCCACACTTAACCCACCAGGCGGCCGCGGCCGGATTCGAACCCTCGACCTTCCGATTAAGAGGCCGACGTCTTCACCCCGCCACAGCGCCCGTCGACCCAACGGTCTTTTAAGTGAACATATATGATATGGCATAGAAACCTTTTGTGAAGG
>NC_090258.1:26499958-26504958 GCF_037325665.1 Littorina saxatilis
GCTGCCCTTAATGTTTGCATTCCAGCGTGTTGATACACAGTTACTACAATTCTGAATGACCTGCTGCAGCACAGCTGGTCTCCGTTAAAAAAACAAACCTTGGTCAACATCGGTGGGGTAGAAAGTTTAGTCAAAACTAAATGTAAAAAGCAACTCGTGTAAATCTGATATGAAATTAAAGCAAGCCATGTAGTATTCTCTATCTATCCTCGCCCTAATTCTCTCTTACAATTATTCCCCCTTCCGAAATTGACGCCCGGCCCCTCTCCCCCCGTCCCCCCTCCTCCTCCCCCCGCGCCCTGCCTCTTCGTACTCGTTACAATGTCATCCTGACCCTTCTCCCTAACTTACAATTTAAAATCTATTATAGGTTTTATCATCCTCTTCCAGTATCTAATTGTTCTTACATTTTTTCATTCTCTATGTTTCAGGAGGACTTTCCTGACAAAACAGGAAGTGACATCACGACGGGTGTCCTCCTACACCTCAAGGCCGGAGCACTTCAGATTTTCATGCGACAACAAATAACGCGCCGAGTAACCAGGCACCGAGAAGAAGAGAGAAAAATAGTTCTAGACTTTCAGCCATTTTTTTTCCATCTTCTTTTGGCATAAGCTACTTGAAAGACGAGATAAACTTCTCCAGAAGAAGGGGAAAAAACCCAAGAGAAAAAAACATTCATGAAGGAAAGTAAATGCAACATTTAAAAAATAACTGTGTTCGTATTCATGAAGGCAAAATATGGGATAAAATCCCGTCAACCGGCTGATTGAAGAAAGCTGTAACAGCAACACAGAAAAACAAAGACAATTGCAAAAGGAATTTGTTGTAATTTTCAAGCAAAAAATGCGTTCAACTTCTGTGTGTATTTGAGTGAATATTTTGTCTTGGCAGTTTACAAATATACAACGCAGCACACAATAAACACCTGGATCTTACTGTGTTAAATAAATACGCTCACTCCAATTATCCATGAGATTTCTGTTGTGGTGAAAGCAATCTTATCAAACATTTTATTTCTCCAAAGTTGCATTATTTTGTGCATGCTGACTTATAAAAAGCAAAGTGAAAGACAAATGCTGGAGGCATGATATTTTGACCCTTCATTTTCCAAATTTGGATTTATTTGTGCTCAAGAGTGTGACAAGAATTGGAACAGAGGAGTCGATGGGAAAATAATAATTCTCTTGAGGTAAGTGTTTCTTTCTCCACTTTGTGTGTGATTGTGTATGTGTGTGTGTGTGTGTGTGTGTGTGTGTGTGTGTGTGTGTGTGTGTGTGTGCGTGCGTGCGCGTGCGCGTGCGTGCATGGGTCTAAATATGTGTATGAGGGCGGGTGTTTTTTCTGCGTGCGTGCGTGCGCGTATGTGGCTATATGTCTGTCTTTCAGTCTGCTTGTGTGTTTCTTTGACTGTTTGTCTGTATAATTTAAGTTATTGAGACATCCCAGTGCACTAAGGGATTTATAGAGCAAATCGAGAAAATTCATTATTGAACGAAGCGCATAGCGCTGAGTTCAATAATTATTTTCGAGATTTGCTCTATAAATCCCTTAGTGCACTGGGATTGTTTCAATAACGATATTGTCAGTACCGCCAGAGAAAAAAAGAAGATTCAAAACGCACATTTTGCAACGCGCATTTGGATAGGCGTAACTGTGTGGTCAGGTTTGTGTCACTGGATCTACTTTTGTGTGGGCTGTCTCAAGTGTGTCGTGCTTTCGTCACACGCAAACTCTTGTTTTAATTTCTGTTGGTAAATTCCAGTGTATCGTTAAGCTAAAAAGTGATGATCTTTCATAGAGACCTCATTTAAACTCGGAGAAAGGACTGTGCTCTTAATTTGCGATTCGAAACCTTCATCGAGCTTCGACAGATTGACTGTGCAGAGTTTTGCCCCTTGCCAAGGTCGACGGAAAGCGGCACATTTTCAAAATAAATGTGGCATGTTTCTCGTGTGGTATCTTCACTCATCGGGGAGTCTGGTACTAAATATGAACGGTAAGAATGCTCTGAACCCTACACGTATTATATCCCCATCGTTTTTTCGTTCACATTTGCCCAACATGTTAATTTGCTGAGCGGGGTTTATGTCGTCTGCTAGGGCAATCAAACCACTGCATGCAGTCTGCACTGAGTCTGCACGCACGAGGCACTGGCTGGTAATACGTCTTATATATGGTACGAACGTTCTGAACCCTACACGTTTTCGATTACGATTGTTCTTGCCTTGAAATAATAATTCCGAAACCATTCATTTTCTGAACTGATGCAGTCGTATTTCAGTGTAGTCAGTGCTACGTATGACAGAGTCGATCGAGTCAGTCTTCCAAACTGGTCTAGCTGGTACGTTATCGGAATAACACTTGTGTTTTCTGCTAGCGGGTGGGAATTTTATACTAACTCATCATTTGGTAATGTGGATGATAAGCTACATGCCACTAACACGGCATATGAGAAGAATCTATGCAAGTCGGCGAAAATTAGATGAAACACAGCGGCGTCTATTTTTAGATCAGTGCCACTGTGGCACAGGCACATGCAA
Source organism: Littorina saxatilis (assembly GCF_037325665.1). NCBI lineage: Eukaryota > Metazoa > Mollusca > Gastropoda > Littorinimorpha > Littorinidae > Littorina > Littorina saxatilis. The sequence goes on from NC_090258.1 coordinate 26,502,502, forward strand.
TCTGTCAGAAAAAACCCCACTTCTGCTTTAATTGAGAAGCAGGGAATTTATGGTCATTTGGTATTGTGGAGAATATAAGCTACATGTCAGTAATTAATTCTGAGGATGAGAGCACAGTCTTGCTTAGGCAAAGGGCGTAAGAATACGCTCTGTGGAAAAGTTAGCGCACTCCAAGAGTGCGCTAACAGTTTTAGCGCATCGCCATTAGCCAATCAACTGGTTCACATCAGTCATGTGACACCAGTACTTACTGACAATTATGTTTATTTGTTCCATTTTTCACTGAATTTGTTTTTATATACCCGCGTAAATTTTGTGGTTTTGTTTAGAATACCCTTGATGAAAGCAATATCGAATTTTGTCTGGCGAAACGTTACACCCAAGAAATACAAATGTACTCCTAGCCATATCATCTTGGCGTTGCTTGACTCTCGCAATTCTCTTGTTTAATTAGTGTCTCCCTGAAATAGACAGGCCAAGTCTGCTATGAAATTACATGAGAGGCAAACCTGCTGTCTGTTTATTTATCTGTCTCCGTCTCTGTCTTTGTCTGTCCTTCTGTCTTTCTCTGTCTTTGTCTGTCCCTCTGTCTTTCTCTGTCTTTGTCTGTCCCTCTGTCTTTCTCTGTCTTTGTCTGTCCCTCTGTCTTTGTCTGTCTTTGTCTGTCCCTCTGTCTTTCTCTGTCTTTGTCTGTCTTTGTCTGTCATATGTCCCTCTGTCTTTCTCTGTCTTCGACTCAGCTTCCTTTATCTGTCTATCTGTGGCTCTGCGTTTATGTGTATGTGTGTCTTTCTACATGTGTCTGTCTGTGTGTCTGTGGCTCTGGGTTTATGTGTATGTGTGTCTTTCTACATGTGTCTGTCTGTGTGTCTGTGGCTCTGGGTTTATGTGTATGTGTGTCTTTCTACATGTGTCTGTCTGTGTGTCTGTGGCTCTGGGTTTATGTGTATGTGTGTCTTTCTACATGTGTCTGTCTGTGTGTCTGTGGCTCTGGGTTTATGTGTATGTGTGTCTTTCTACATGTGTCTGTCTGTGTGTCTGTGGCTCTGGGTTTATGTGTATGTGTGTCTTTCTACATGTGTCTGTCTGTGTGTCTGTGGCTCTGGGTTTATGTGTATGTGTGTCTTTCTACATGTGTCTGTCTGTGTGTCTGTGGCTCTGGGTTTATGTGTATGTGTGTCTTTCTACATGTGTCTGTCTGTGTGTCTGTGGCTCTGGGTTTATGTGTATGTGTGTCTTTCTACATGTGTCTGTCTGTGTGTCTTTCTACATGTGTCTGTCTGTGTGTCTTTCTACATGTGTCTGTCTGTGTGTCTGCCTGCCAGCATATCTCTTTCTCTACCTGTGCCTACCTGTGTCTACCTGTGTCTCCGTGTCTCTGTCTCTATCTTTCCATGTCTGTTCGTCTGTGTCTCTTTCTATTTCTCCGTCCCTGTCTGCCCGTGTGTCTGCCCCCCCCCCCCCCCCCTCTCTGTCTCTCGCGTTGGCTTTTAACAAATGTTACAGCTGAAATTAAAGATAAAAATAAAAATCAAACCCAACAACATCAGTAGTTCTCAGTGCGTATTCTTCTTCAGTCGTCATAATAACTTTTGTCTTAAAAAACCCAAAGAAACTGATTTGTTTCTCAACCTCCGGGATGTGCTACATTCTAGGCCTTTCGTTGTACTTCCGTCTGCAAGGTTTGGCGCAATGGAAACGGATATGTAGACGGAAGTTGGAGGGGGGTGGGGGTGGGGGGTATTCGGGATAAAGACGTAGCTGTTGAGAAGAAAGGGCTTTTCAGGGCTTTGTTTTCAAAACACGTCAATTAACCAGAAACGAAATCCGGAAGCCCAAAAAATCTTCACGAAACCTAGGCAACATGACGGCGAAATAAAGTTCACACATGCACACAACTTGTTTTGCTTGGCACTTTTGCAGTACTCTAGGAACAGATGTACTCATGTCGAGTCAAGTTTGACGCAAGTCAAGAACATTTCTTCATGTCTGACGAGACAAAAAAGAAAAAAAACCTAGAGAGGCTTTAGATCTCATACGTCTGGTTTAATACTCTATTTTTGACGTATACCCGTATAGTTTCTAAACCTGCTCGTCAAATTTCAGACCCTGTTTTTCTCTTTCTAAATTTTTATATTCCCAGTTCCCTCCCCTGGCGAGTGTTTGAGACGTCCTGTTCGCAAGGTTTCATGTCCGTTTACAGTTTGTGAGTCATTTTCTTGTCTCTTCATTGAAGTTTTAGAATTTCAGCAGCAGCTCCGAAAATCCAAGACACATTCTTCTCACCCCACTCGTTTTTCTCGGTCTGCATATTGGTCTGTCTTTCTCAAATATACACACATAGACGCAAACAGACGTACGCACACACGAGAGAGAGAGAGAGAGAGAGAGAGAGAGAGAGAGAGAGAGAGAGAGAGAGAGAGAGAGAGAGAGAGAGAGAGAGAGAGAGAGAGAGAG
>NC_090258.1:26509958-26514958 GCF_037325665.1 Littorina saxatilis
AGCAAAGGGTTCCATTATTGACAAAGCAAAGGGTTTGATTATTGACAAAGCAAAGGGTTTGATTCTTGACAAAGCAAAGGGTTTGATTATTGACAAAGCAAAGGGTTTGATTATTGACAAAGCAAAGGGTTCCATTATTGACAAAGCAAAGGGTTCCATTATTGACAAAGCAAAGGTTCCATTATTGACAAAGCAAAGGGTTCCATTATTGACAAAGCAAAGGGTTCCATTATTGACAAAGCAAAGGGTTCCATTATTGACAAAGCAAAGGGTTCCATTATTGACAAAGCAAAGGGTTCCATTATTGACAAAGCAAAGGGTTTCATTATTGACAAAGCAAAGGGTTCCATTATTGACAAAGCAAAGGGTTCCATTATTGACAAAGCAAAGGGTTCCATTATTGACAAAGCAAAGGGTTCCATTATTGACAAAGCAAAGGGTTCCATTATTGACAAAGCAAAGGGTTTCATTATTGACAAAGCAAAGGGTTCCATTAAGTTTACAGTGCGTCGCCCCAGTGGTCGCTTAAGTAAAGAGAAAGACAACCACATAGGACACAGATAAAGATACCGGCACGGTTGGCCTAGTGGTAAGGCGTCCGCCCCGTGATCGGGAGGTCGTGGGTTCGAACCCCGGCCGGGTCATACCTAAGACTTTAAAATTGGCAATCCAGTGGCTGCACCGCCTGGCGTCTGGCATTGTGGGGTTAGTGCTAGGACTGGTTGGTCCGGTGTCAGAATAATGTGACTGGGTGAGACATGAAGCCTGTGCTGCGACTTCTGTCTTGTGTGTGGCGCACGTTAAATGTCAAAGCAGCACCGCCCTGATATGGCCCTTCGTGGTTGGCTGGGCGTTAAGCAAACAAACAAACAAACAAACACAGATAAAGAACTTATCTCGCGTGTTACCTGCCGGCGTTTGTTTGTCTATCATACGTGTTTGTCTGTTTGTCTATCATACATGTTTGTTTGTCTATCATACATGTTTGTTTGTTTGTCTATCATACATGTTTGTTTGTTTGTCTATCATACATGCTTGTGTTTGTCTATCATACGTGTTTGTTTGTTTGTCTATGATACGTGTTTGTCTGTTTGTCTATCATAACTTGGGAGACGTACTGTAAATGAAACAAGTTTGTTTTTGTCAACGGTTAAACGTTCTAATAACCTACCATTCTTAATTTTTGATTCTGAATTTTGGAACGTTAACAGTCTAACTTTTCGGATTTCGACTGCACGTGGAAAGAAAACAACCCCAAAGCCAATCAGCGACCAGCTAATCAGGCAGTCAAGGAGGCAAACATACATCATTGTTTTCAAATCTGAGGCAAACGAAGAAAAACACACCACACACACACAAACAGTGATGGACAGAACATGGAGGGAGAGCAAAAACAAAGAAAACTATCAAACTAAGCAAACAAAATATGACGAAAGAGCCAAACGAAATTAGAAAACAATGAGTGAAGAACAGAGGCCAAGCCGTTGTCAAAGGGCAGTATTGTTCTGTCACTTGTGTGTCTACTTAATTCAATTGTGGCAAACGAAATAAAGAAATAAAAAAATTAAAAACAGAGAGAGAAAAAGGGGGACAGTGTGAACAAATGAATTGAAAGAAAAGCTGGCAACAAAATAAGGGCAACACAACAGGAGGCTGTAATTGTGCAACTAATAATTAGGTTAGGGATGTTGCTTTCAGTGGACCTTTTCCAAAGGGGCATTATGTTCTCACAAAAACACAGGCGGGTGAACATAGACAACACAAGAAAACGAGAGAAAATTACCCGATACACGCCACTCTATAAATGTTCCCTGGTCGGAGTAGTTGAACTTTGTTGCAAAAGTACAACCATGTAAATCAAGTAATGGAAATCAGTGCACTTAAGCCATGAATGTTTTATGTTTTATTCGTGCATAAAACTAAATGCATTGACAAAGACTGGAACTTGTGGTGTTAGTAGTTGTGTGTGTGTGTGTGTGTGTGTGTGTGTGTGTGCGTGTGTGTGTGTGTGTGTGTGTGTGTGTGTGTGTGTGTGTGTGTGTTATGTGAGTGAGTAAGTGTGTGTGTGTGTGTGTGTGTGTGTTATGTGTGCTTGTGTGTTATGTGTGTGTGTGTGCGTGTGTGCGTGTGTGTGTGTGCGCGCGTGCGTGTGTGCGTGTGTGTGTGTGCGCGCGTGCGTGTGTGTGTGTGCACGCACGCGTGCGTGCGTGTGTAGGGCCTATGTACGTGCGTGTGTCTTTGGGCAGCCGATTCAGGACTTGGCTGAAAAAGGTGGACCGTGTACGTCTTTCTTTCATCTTTATCTCCCACAATTCCGAGAGGAATTGGGTCACGTGAAAGCGATCGTGGTATATCGTCATTGACCGTGTGGTTTTCGTCCAGTGTGGACGTGTTTGGTGCACTTTTCTTTTTCTTGTCTGTCCAGATCTTTCTTTTTTTTCGTAATTTTATAAATGGTGTCAAAAATGCACAAGCAAATGTTTTTGAAACAGCAAGTAAAACGTTACTAATTTCTTTGATACCAACACAGTGTTTGCAGCATATGATCAAGAAAGTGCTCTCTTAACACAACCTGTTGGCGTCAAAGAATTAGCACACACTCACAAACCCGAACAAAAGCTAAAAACAATGTAATTCTCAAAAGGGTGAGCTATAATTTTTGTGGTGACAGCTTTGCTGTGAGAACGGCAATGGTTAAATCGAATTAGTTTTGTAACCTTCATGAAGAAGCATGCCCCAGGGGATGACTTTATTTGATCTTTGGAAAGAAGCACACACACACACACACACACACACACACACACACACACACACACACACGCACACAGAGGAGGAAAACAAATGAACGTGTGAAAAAATGGGACGCAACACTAAGTCTGAGAAAATAGTTGTATTCCCTCCCCCCTCCCCATCACCGCCCCCCAAAAACACAAACATACACACACACAGACTCACACAAGGACAAAGGAAAAGAAAAACCTCTCACAAGTGGGGATGTGCAAACCCAGAGACGGAAGCCATGTCCCACCCCCGTGTCACCACAGTGGTACGTATAGACCTCGGTCATACATACTACAAGTGCAGATGGCTGATACCACCTAAACACGCATTCACTTGTGTATCTCATCAAACGCCGTGAGGGCGTAAAACTCGAATTATCATATAACCTATACCTTGTTCTTCAGAGGCGAAATATTTAGCCTGTAGGACATTAACATTCTCTTTTTTTTCTCACATATACTATCGTCGAATACCATGTTCCAGGTAGTTATTTCGCTTTTAGTGTGTGACAAACAACAGTTCCAAAAGGGACATTTCGAAGATGCTGCTGACGACACAACAGGTCGTATAAACGGCCGAGTTTAAGGGCTCGGGTTCAGTGACAAAGCAGACAGTATATCAAGCCTTCCATTTGAAGACAATCATCTTCTCTCAGAAGGACGGACATCAATTAAGCAGACATAATGGGATCGGCAACTAACACCACTCAGTAGGCTCTGGACACTGAGAGAGAGAGAGAGAGAGAGAGAGAGAGAGAGAGAGAGAGAGAGAGAGAGAGAGAGAGAGAGAGAGAGAGAGAGAGAGAAAGAGAGAGAGAGAGTGAGAGAGAGAGAGAGAAAAAAAGAGAGAGAAACAGAAAAAGACAGACAGAAAAAGACAGACAGACAGGGAAACTGATAGTAAGAAAGAAGACATAACTTTGAAAACAATTATTAAAAAAAATATTTAGAAAAAAATACACACACAACAACGGGAAAAAAAAGAAACTTCAGTACAGAGACTTTACCCTCAAAAACAAAATCAAACAAAACAACGACAACAAAAACGTCAGCTGTGAAAAAAGTTACACAACAAGCTCCAAAATGGCTAGCAAACTAAGCCCTGCGAGTCCCTTGAAGCGTATGTCAAAAGAATGTTCACTCAAAAAGTGGAAACAGAAGTGGCCCGAGACAGACACCATCTGCGACGAGTGTCTGCGAATATAGGTGTGAATTTGACAAATTCGATTTGTGCCTTTGTGTTCTGGGGGCGCCAGCGTGTATCCCACAGAAAATGCCTGAAGGAATATTCGTTGGTTGCGTGATGTTTTTGTCGTTCTTTTATTTCAAATCGTGCAAAAAAAAAATAAAATGTGGGTTTGCTTTTCTGTTTTTGGCCTAATTGTTCTGTCTTTCTCTGTCATGTCTGTCTCCGTCTGTCTGTCTGACTGTCTGTCTGTATGACTGTCTCTCTGTATGTCTGTCTGACTGCCTGACTGTCTGTCTGTCTGTCTGACTGTCTGTCTGTCTGACTGTCTGTCTGTATGACTGTCTGTCTGTCTGTTGGTCTGACTGTCTGACTGTCTGTCTGTCTGACTATCTGTCTGTCTCCGTCTGTCTGTCTGACTGTCTGTCTGTCTGACTGTCTGTCTGTCTGACTGTCTGTCTCTCCGTCATGTCTGTTTTTTTCTGTCTGTCTGTCTGTCTGCCTGTCTCTGTATATCTCTCGCCCCCCCCCTCTCTCTCTTTTGTGTCAGTATGTCTGCAAGTCGCCGCGGAATATCTATTATATGTATGTCTCCACTCGACTTTTCTCAGCTCCTCTTCGCCCCCCGCGGGTTAGGGGGAGTCCCATATTGGTTGGGACGAGAAAGAATTTACCCGATGCTCCCCAGCATGTCGTAAGAGGCGACTAACGGATTCTGTTTCTCCTTTTACCCTTGTTTGTAAAGATTTTAGTCAAGCAGTATGTAAGAAATGTTAAGTCCTTTGTACTGGAAACTTGCATTCTCCCAGTAAGGTCATATATTGTACTACGTTGCAAGCCCCTGGAGCAAATTTTTGATCGGTGCTTTTGTGAACAAGAAATAATTGACAAGTGGCTCTATCCCATCACCCCCCTTCCCTCCGTCGCGATATAACCTTGAACGGTTGAAAACGACGTTAAACACCAAATAAAGAAAGAAAGAAGCTCCTCTTCTTTACGATCTGCGTAGGGCTAGGAGCAGAGTACAGAAGACC
>NC_090258.1:26519958-26521401 GCF_037325665.1 Littorina saxatilis
CAGAAACAGAGGTTTACGAAGCCATACGAGCATTAAAAAATGGTAAAGCTGCAGGACCAGATGGTGTTATTAGTGAGCTTTTCAAAAATTCAGCTTTTCATGTTGTACCATTCCTAGCCCGGTTCTTCAACAAACTGTTTACATCAGGTTCATATCCTGAAGACTGGTCTGAATCCATCATTCACCCTCTTCATAAAAAAGGGGATATTAACAATCCAGACAATTATAGAGGCATATCATTACTTAATATTTGCAGCAAACTATACAGCTTTATCATAAACAAAAGACTAACTAGTTGGGTAGAATCCAACAACCTATTAAATGAAAGTCAAGCTGGCTTTCGTAAAAAGTACAGTACGACCGATCATATTTTTACTCTATTTGCTATGGTACAAAGACAGTTACTGTCACACAAAAAACTATACGTTGCTTTTATTGACTTCAAGAAGGCCTTCGACTCAGTAGACCGTACAAAGCTGTGGAAGGTGTTGCAAAGCAAAGGAATAAAAGGTAAAATGTACCAAGCCATACTTAGTATGTACAACGTTGTTAAAGCAAAAGTTAGGGCAGGAGCAGAGGTCACTGGCCTTTTCATGTGTCCGAGAGGCCTGAAGCAGGGAGAAATAAATAGTCCAATTTTGTTCTCACTTTTCATTAACGAATTGGCGGACGAAATCAAGCGAAAAGGACGACACGGTATACAACTTATCCCAGATTTTATTGAGATATTGATTCTCATGTTCGCAGATGACGTTATTTTGATTTCCGACACTGTGTGTGGGTTACAGAACCAGATAAACGTGCTATACCAAACTGCTTGTAATCTTGGCTTGACTGTTAATTTAGACAAATCTAACATAGTTATCTTCAGAAATGGTGGTCACATTGCAGCGATTGAAAAATGGATGTATGGCAATATCGAAATGGAAACTGTGAACATGTATAAATACTTAGGAATTTACTTTTCTACAAGGTTGACATTTTCTCACACGCTGAACGATTTAGCGCTGCGTGCAAGAAAGGGTGTGATTGGTATTTTTAAGGTACTGTGGACTCTAGGAGAAAGATCACCAAACATATTCTATAAACTATTCGACTCCCAGATCCAGCCCATGCTCAATTATGCGGCAGAAGTCTGGGGCCTTGATGCAGACCATTCACCTATCGAAAAGGTGCATCTGTTTGCCCTTAAGAGGTTTCTGAACACAAGCATGAAAACACCAAACACACTTGTGTATGGAGAAACTGGCAGACACCCGTTATTTGTCAACACGTTTGTTAAGTCCATACGATTTTGGTTGCGCATCCTGAAAATGCCTAGTCATCGATTGCCACAAAAAGCTTATAAAATGCTGCTTTATTTACACGAACAAAATAAAAGAACATGGGCATCATCAGTTTGCTATGTGCTGTACAAATACGGCTTTGACCAAGTTTGGATTC
>NC_090258.1:26521601-26529101 GCF_037325665.1 Littorina saxatilis
TTTCTCTCTCTTTCTCTCTCCCTCTCTTTCTCTCTGTCTGTCTGTATCTCTCTGTCACTCTGTTTCTCTCTCTCTCTCTCTCTCTCTCTCTCTCTCTTTCTCTCTCCATCTCTGTATCTCTCTCAGTCTCTCTCTGTCTCTATCTCTCTCTCTCTATGTCTCTCTCTGTCTCTCTCTCTCTCAGTATCTCCCTGTCTGTCTCTCTCTCTGTCTCTGTCTCTCTCTCTCTCGTTCTCTATCTATCTCTGTATCTCTCTCAGTCTCTCTCTGTCTCTGTCTCTCTGTTTCTGTCTCTCTCTGTCTCTCTCTCTGTTTCTGTCTCTGTCTCTGTTTCTGTCTCTGTCTCTGTCTCTCTCTGTGTCTCTCCGTCGCTGTTTCATACTCGGCCTCTGTCTGTGTCCTGTCTCTGTCTCTCCCTCCGCCACCCCCCCTCCCCCTCTGAGAGAGAGAAATACGTGCAGCAACTAAAAAGAAACACAGTCACAGCCATTCAAAAACGAAGATAATGACAGTAAAAACCCTAACAACGTACGTGCATGCAAAGCAATTTTCAAACCAAATGGGGAAAACGGAAAGTCGAACGAGCATACAGCAAAAAGCAGTTGTTGTTGGCTCCCAGAGGGTTTAAATTAGCATATTATTTACGTCGCGTTTCCATTGTTTACTTCATGCAATCGACACTGAAACTGACACTTCAAGATCCTTCCCGTCTACTTGCACCCCCCCTCCCCCCCCCCCCCCGAAAGCATATACAAAGAGAAATAATGGACCTGGCCCTTTCTTTGAAAACAAAATGTGCCTGCTTGTCTTTAAGGAAGAATTTCAGGTTTGCCCACTTTCCAAGCTTTGGTGCATCAGAGGTTTAAGTAAAAAGTGAAGAGTATAACCGTTAAAAAGGAATACATTTGAGGTTGAAAAGATTGTTTCGCTAAAAGGGAAAACATTTTAGGTAAAAAATTGCACGTTTCTGGTGAAAAGGAATTAATTTGCCGTAAAAAGAGACAAGTTTGGGGTATTAAGAATGACTAGTGTTGCGTGGCTAAGAAGACACAAAGAACCCCCCGCGGGTTAGGGGGAGTCCCATATTGGTTGGGACTAGAAAGAATTTACCCGATGCTACCCAGCATGTCGTAAGAGGCGACTAACGGTTCTGTTTCTTCTCTTCTTTTGTCTTATTTCTGCCTTACCAGTCCTTTCACCTATATTTCCTTCCAAGAAAACTCTCCCTACTATTCCCTGCAGTTTTCCAATTCTTTTTGTGTTGTCTTATTTCTACCTGACTGGATCCATCACCTTTATTTCACTTACCAAAAGTCTTCTTTTCCACGTCCTTATTTCTTTGCACCCCGCATGTCGTATGAGGCGACTAACGGATTCTGTTTCTCCTTTAACCCTTGTTAAGTGGTTCTTGCATAGAATATAGTCAATGTTTGTAAAGATTTTAGTCAAGCAGTATGTAAGAAATGTTTAGTCCTTTGTACTGGAAACTTGCATTCTCCCAGTAAGGTCATATATTGTACTACGTTGCAAGCCCCTGGAGCAATTTTTTGATTAGTGCTTTTGTGAACAAGAAACACTTAACAAGTGGCTCTATCCCATCTCCCCCCTTTCCCCTATCCCATCTCCCCCCTTTCCCTCGTCGCGATATAACCTTCGTGGTTGAAAACGACGTTAAACACCAAATAAAGAAAGAAAAAAGACACAAAGAAAGATTGCTTTGTTCTTGTGTGAACTGGAAGAATGTCTCGCCGAAAAAAGCCTGCGACTGCTTACACTACTTTCTTGTTGATGACGCAGATCGACGTTCTGATGTGCATCTTGTATTTCTTTTCCCAGACAGACCAACATAAAAAGCATGGAAAAGCCGAAAAAGTGTTATGATAGTGCTTTTTGTTTGCTTGAGAAAATTCTTTTTTGGAAATCAATTAGAACCACACTTTTTACACACTCAGAAATAATATTTTTTGCGATTGAAATGCATTGGAAAAAAGATGATATAAAAAATGCTTTCAGCTAAAAACCAAATCATAGTTCCATGACGAATCACTCCTGTATGAAGACCCCCCCCCCCTCTCTTTCTGTCCCTTCTATCTATCTCCCTCTGTCTGTCCGTCTGTCAGTCTGTCTGTCTGTCGGTCTTTCGGTCTGTCAGTATGTATGTATGTTTGTCTGTCTCTCTACCTATCTGTCTGTCTGTCTGTCTGTCTCTGTCTCTGTCTGTCTCTGTCTGGCTCTGTCTCTGTCTCTCTCTCTGTGTCTGTGTCTGTGTGTGTGTGTGTCTCTCTCTCTCTCTCTCTCTCTCTCTCTCTCTCTCTCTCTCTCTCTTTTGTACCGATATTTTTTTGCAGCCTATGGGATTTGTGTTCACTGACTTGTTCACGTTCTCCTGACAAGTTAAACACTTTTCTATATTGATTTTATTTTCCACTCATAGCATATTCACATTTTTTAAAAGAAAATAGTAGCAGCAGCAAAACCTAATTTCATGTGTGAAAGAAAATGAATATCCTTGCCAAAACACAAAGACTTATATCTTCAACACATAATATGCAGCGCTGAAAGTCCACGAAATGGTTCACTGGCTTTTGGCTAATACTTCTCATAATTTACGAGCAAGAGAGCAAATTTTATTTGTTTTACTCGCCAAACCAACCATTTGTTTAAGCAACTTTACTCGCATTTGGCGAGTATATTAACATTTCTATTCGCCATTTACATGTTTCTTCTCGCCATGGCGAGTAAAATACTCCCCACTTTCAGGCCTGATATGCGTCCCTCCCCTTCACCCTCCCCTTCACCCCCACCCCTCCCCTTCACCCTCCCCTTCACCCCCACCCCTCCCCTTCACCCTCCCGTCTAAACTGTTAATTTCTCTGGTATTTCCGTAGCTGTTTTCTTCCTCCTACTTACACCACTGTCGCTGTTTCCTTTCCATTCGTAGACTTTCCTTCAATCCTGAAAATCAGATTATATGTCTGGCAGGGCAATGTACTGAATACTCCCACCAAAACTTTTCCAAAATATAAAAGAAATGTGTTTGGGAAGCTAACGCACGTTTTCCTACAAGCGACGATAGATTCCGGTCCGCAGACGTTTGACGAAAAGGAGCTCTTCTGTGATAGGAGAGAGATTTAGTAGCTAATAAGCTTAGGCAACCGACGCCGGAAGTTTGCGGAGTGTATATTTTATGAAGTCTTCGCAGAAGGTAGGGTTGATGGGTTTTTGATGGTTTAGTCTGTGCTCTGAATTCCTGACTCTGAGGAGGCTTTGACAGAAAACGAGAAAGTGGAAGGTACTGCAGAAGTTTTTAGAGGAGCGTCTGATGGAATTCTGATGACTCTGCGACCTAAATAGTGCCAGCATTTATTTATCTAATGAGAGGGCAAGAGAACTATTCGAGTGATGGGATGTTTGAGTAGAAAGTGTTATGGATTTCTGATTTCTCTGTGACCAAAATAGTTTATTTGTGCAATAGGGAGCAAGAAAAAGGTTGGAATGTTAGGATGTTCTGATAAAGGCGCTTGATGTTATTTTGATGAGTCTATGATCAAAACCGATATTTATTCAATGGAAGGGAAGTGTCAGGATTTTGGGAGAAAGACGTTTGGTGGTGTTTTAATGTTAGTTGTATGACCTATTCAACTTTGTGTAGAAGAACACGTGCTACACAAGGTGCAGAATCTTAACCGCTTTCACTGAGTAAGACATTTTTAAAAAAATAAAATTATACTCTTAAACACTGCGTTATTCACTTCACACATGATCCTCAACACTGTTTTGAACCGTCACGGTCGCAGTGGCGTGGTGGTAAGACGTCGGCCTCCTAATGGGGAGGTCGTGAGTTCGAATCCCGGTCGCCCGGAGATTTTTTCGATCTCCCAGGTCAACTTATGTGCAGACCTGCTAGTGACTTAACCCCCTTCGTATGTACACGCAAGCACAAGACCAAGTGCGCACGGAAAAGATGCTGTAATCCATGTCAGAGTTCGGTGGGTTATAGAAACACGAAAATACCCAGCATGCCTCCCCCAAAATCGGCGTATGCTGCCTGAATGGCGGGGTAAAAACGGTCATACACGTAAAAATCCACTCGTGCTAAAAACATGAGTGAACGTGGGAGTCTAAGCCCATGAACAAAGAAGAAGAAGAAGAAGAAGAAGAAGAAGAAGAAGAAGAAGAAGAAGAAGAAGAAGAAGAAGAAGAAGAAGAAGAAGAAGAAGAAGAAGAAGAAGAAGAACCGTCACTATCGCAACAGATAATCATTGATGTCTTTTAATTTTAACAGAATGGTTCTTCAACTGCAATATTATGACATATATGTACGAAAGTGGCATCTGAACACATACTCCAGCATATGTATGCGTATGTTCGGGGATCCTTTACAGTTGTTAACAAATAAACATTTGAACGACACTTATTTGAAAGCTTGAGACAAAAAGACGTTTTGTGAGAACAACGCAGAAGCAAATAGACAATGTTCGGGATTACATAATTTGTTTGTGTACAGTTATGCAAACTTTCACACGTATATATATATATATATATATATCATTATATGCCAGTCACTGGAAAGTTGGGTGTCTGAAACACGTGGACGGTGAGCACGTGGGGAAAGCTTGCCTCAATAAACGCAAGAGCATTTCGGAGTTCGTACATTACAGTGATGTTTCCTTTCAACTGCAGTCACATAAAGGAGTGACTTGCGAAAGCCATATATCTGAGTTAGTGTTGTAGATGGGATTTTAATGGTAGCGTAATCTGGACAGTTTGGTTTAGAGTCTGTCAGGAGGGATGACGTTGATTGATGGAGAAATGTTTGTACAAAGATATTTACATGCACACAGGCGGTACCACCAGTGACCTACATAGCTAGCTGTTCCTGATAATAGTAAGGCCTAAAATAAAAATAGGTGTGGTTACGGTAACCCGACCTACCCTATTTTGGGGGGCCGACCCTATAACTTTTTATTACATTTGTAAAAAAAAACACCAAAAAAACCAAGTAAACGAGTGCAGAAAACGCAATGAAAGCGAAAGCGCCCGAGTCGCACACTTATTTCTCTGTCAAGTAGGTTTAATTTGTACACATTAGAAAATAAAGTAAAAAAAAAAAAAGTGATTGCCTACCTTCCTACCCTATTTTTTTGGACTATGTTACCGTAACCACACCTATTATTTTTTTTGGCCTAAGATAGCGATTGTGGTAAGCAAAAACTGGTTAAAGTTCAGTATGGTCTTTGAAGACTTTCCTTGGAACAGCAGTCTTACTAGTGTAACCGAGTGCCGAAACACTACGATCACCTCGGGAAGCGAAGTGCAATCAAACAGGTTTGAAAATATTAGGGCTAATTTCTTAGCCCTATAAAAACTGTTATGCAAACCCGAAGGTTTCCATGAACATACAGACAATCGGAAACTACCAGACCCCATCACAAACAGATTTCCACAAACCACGGGTGTTGACTTAAAGGCCAACAACTCGGGTGCAGAGTCTGCTGTGAAAGGAGCGGTAGCCTCCCCTGTCACACTAGTGATGGGGTATGGATTACACGCTAGGAGGGGGCTTGTTCAAGACAAACACAAACAACACTCCTGTTTGAAATTGGCTGCAGATGGTTGTTCGCTGTTTATTTATTTGTTTGTGTGTTTGTTTGTTTGTATGCGTGTTTGTTTGTATGCGTGTTTGTTTGTATGCTTGCTTGTTTGTTTGTTTGTTTGTTAAGTTCTGTCTTTATGTCTTTCTGTGTTTCTTTCTTTCTTTTCTTCTTTCTTTCTTTCTTTCTTTCTTTCTTTCTGGCTGTCGAGTATATAGCTTCTTTTATCACGTGTGCAAGCCAGTTTTCCGACTGGAGAGCTAAGTGTCTACATAGACTATAATACAATTGGAATCGAAACTTGTATTTCAATATGAAGCTTTTTATTCTGTCATACAATACACACAAAATATTATGCACGGTGGCTTGAAAATATGAGAGCACGTTCATACCTCAAACTTACACGTAAAAGCCGTGGGAGTTTCAGCCCATGAACGAACAAACAAACATACCTCAAACTTGTCTTCTTGAAGTCGAATCTTGGCTTTTCATATTCAGTTCATTGAGATGTCACTGCCAGTCGCGTGTAACGTGCTGAAGGCTCAAGCGACTGTCTGATGCAGGTTGTAATTATTTTTACGGCACATGCAATCTAAACTAACAAGACGTTCGATTATCTTTAACCTTTGCAACCTTGAAATAGAGACGGGCGCAGTGGCCTAATGGATAAGACATCGGCCTCCCAATCGGAAGGTCGCGGGTTCAAAACCCGGCCGAGTCTAGTGGGTTAAGGGTGGAGATTGTTGTGCTTTGCCAACTTATGTGCAGACCTGCTAGTGCCTTATCCCCCTTTGTGTATACACGCAAGCAAGACCAAATGCGCACGGAAAAAATCCTGTAATCCATGCCAGAGTTCGGTGGGTTATAGAAACACGAAAATATCCAGCATGCATACCCCGAAAGCGGCGTATGGCTGCCTGCATGGCGGGGTTAAAACGGTCATACACGTACGTAAAAACCGACTCGTGCAAAAACACGAGTCAACGTGCGAGTTTCAATCCATGAACGAAGAAGAAGAAGAAGAAGAAACCTTGGAATAGAACCATGTCCGCGTGTATTGAGTCCCGTTTAGCTCTGCGTGTCTGGTACTTGAATATAACGCACGCTAGGGGCTACATCGATTTGCTCATTCGTAGATTTAAAAAAAACAACAATCAAAACACGCTTGATACCAAGACAGCAAATTCATACTCGAACTATTGTAACCTTGGAATCGAACCTTGTCCGCTTATATTCAATCCAATTAGATGCCATTGGCAGTAAGCTTGAAGTGCTGAGAAACCGGTACGGTTGGCCTAGTGGTAAGGCGTCCGCCCCTTGATCGGGAGGTCGTGGGTTCGAACCCTGCCGGGTCAGACCTAAGACTTTAAAATTGGCAATCTAGTGGCTGCTCCGCCTGGCGTCTGGCATTATGGGGTTAGTGCTAGGACTGGTTGGTCCGGTGTCAGAATAATGTGACAGGGTGAGATATGAAGCCTGTGCTGCGGGTTCTGTCTTGTGTGTGGCGCACGTTATATGTCAAAGCAGCACCGCCCTGATATGGCCCTTCGTGGTCGGCTGGGCGTTTAAAAGCAAACAAACGAACAACAAACAACAATTGCTGAGAGCTCAAGAGACTTGCTGATGGTTTTGTCAGACACATGTTTTCCTTGTGGATTATGATAATATTCTTCCACACTTTCTTAACACGGGGGGATTTTTCGTTTTGTGAAAGATGCGTTCTCCGACGGAGGGTATGCGCTACTGATTATGTGTTGTTGTATTATGTGTTGTTGTTGTTGTTGTTGTTGTTGTTGTTTTTTCTGATCTTGAATTACCTGTCATTACAGCATTTCCAATTCTCTCTCTCTCTCTCTCTCTCTCTCTCTCTCTCTCTCTCTCTCTCTCTCTCTCTCTCTCTCTCTCT
>NC_090258.1:26531601-26549250 GCF_037325665.1 Littorina saxatilis
CGTGTTTACCTTCTGCTTGTTATCGCGAACTACCTGTATATGTGGCGAAAGGCAGGTACACCGCAGACGATGAGCTGACACTCGCCAAAGATCTGCCCCCCACCACCCCCCCCCCCCTAACCTCACAATCCCTCCTCCCGCCTCTTTCGGCGACGAATTTCCACTTGCCAAAGTACCCTTCTCAGCCCCCCCCCCCCCCCCACCCTCGCCCTCCCCTTCGATCTTTGGACGCCAACACATGTTGAGGTTTTGCCTTGAACTTTTGATGAATGTGCTTTTTGAGAAAACAGAGTAATTATTCAAGGTTAAAATCATGCCAAGAAGACGAGAAAGAAGGACGAGGAGGGGGCGGGGAGTGGGGGGAGGGGGGTGGGGTGGAACGTGTAGAACCAAGAGACTAGAATTGTGGAACAGAAGAAGATGTGTTACACAGAAAGACAAACACGCTACGCACGCACGAGAGAGAGAGAGAGAGAGAGAGAGACAGACAGACAGACAGAGAGAGGCAGAGAGACAGACAGACAGACAGACAGAGAGGCAGAGAGACAGAGAGAGAGAGAGAGACAGACAGACAGACAGACAAACAAACACTGAGAAATAGAGAGAGTGTTAATAAACATCACACAAAAATTGGCACAAACACAAGCGCACGCTCTTAATTTAATTAAAGCAACACCGCCAATCTGTTGATAAAACAGCTTGAAAGCCAGGAGCGAAACCAACGTTTGTGCAGGGACAAAATGGTGTGTGATATGTGTTCTTCTTCTTCTTCTGCGTTCGTGGGCTGAAACTCCCACGTACACTCGTGTTTTTTGGCACGAGTGGAATTTTACGTGTATGACTGTTTTTTACCCCGCCATTTAGGCAGCCATACGCCGTTTTCGGAGGAAGCATGCTGGGTATTTTCGTGTTTCTGTAACCCACCGAACTCTGACATGGATTACAGGATCTTTTTTTGTGCGCACTTGGTGTGATTTGTGTTGAATGGCAAAGCTCTCTTGATCCCGAATGCTTCTGCTTCTCTTACATTCAACAACTCTCTGCTCGAGAATTCTGTGTGTGGCGCATTGGTTTAGATGTGTAACTTAATGTGATGTTGATGGGTGGTGTGAGTGAGTGTGTGTGTGTTGGTGGGGAAGGGGGGTGGTGGTGGTGGTGTAGGGGGAGGAGGGGGGCAGGTAAGTATGCGAGGGTATATGGCTTGAATATGTGTGTGTGTGTGTGTTTGTGTGTGTGTGTGTGTGTGTTTGCGAGCGCGTGCGCATGTGTGTGTGTGCTTGTGTGTCTGTGTGAGCGAGCGCGCGCGTGTGTGAGTGTGTGTGTGTGTGAGTGTGTGCGTGTGTGTGTATGTGTGCGTGTGTGTGTATGTGTGTGTGTGTTTGTGTAGGAGTGTCTGTTTGTATGTGTGTGTTCGTGCGTGCGTGTGCAATTGCGTGCGTGTGTGCTTGCGTTCGTGAGTGTGTGTGTGCGTATGTTGGCAGGAGTGTGTGCTTAATTTTGTGTTTCATGGAGAATGGGTGGTTGGATGTGCATAATTATAGCGTTCACATTTCTGGAACTCACTCATGTCATTATGAATGGACACAAAACACACTACCCTATCTCAAACAGACCTCGCGAGGCTTTTAACAGGATTTGTGTAAAGCATCTGTAAAGTATTTATTTACGAACAGACATGTTTTGGCACGTTTTCTCTAAGAGCCGGGACTATGATGGGCGTGTATGACATTTTCGACCATAATTATATAATTAATCATTTGTTCCATGTCATGTGTTCCGTGTCTGGGTGTCTTCAAGTAAACAAGGGAAATGGGGGTAGGGGTGGTGAGAGCCGATGGATTGGAAAATAAGATCTCAACAGCGAAGGAGCACTGGTCTTGGAGGGTTCTACAAGCGAAGGACAGGGTGAGGGGTTCTACAAGCGAAGGACAGGGTGAGGGGTTCTACAAGCGAAGGACAGGGTGAGGTGTTCTACAAGCGAAGGACAGGGTGAGGTGTTCTACAAGCGAAGGACAGGGTGAGGGGTTCTACAAGCGAAGGACAGGGTGAGGTGTTCTACAAGCGAAGGACAGGGTGAGGTGTTCTACAAGCGAAGGACAGGGTGAGGTGTTCTACAAGCGAAGGACAGGGTGAGGTGTTCTACAAGCGAAGGACAGGGTGAGGTGTTCTACAAGCGAAGGACAGGGTGAGGTGTTCTACAAGCGAAGGACAGGGTGAGGTGTTCTACAAGCGAAGGACAGGGTGAGGTGTTCTACAAGCGAAGGACAGGGTGAGGTGTTCTACAAGCGAAGGACAGGGTGAGGTGTTCTACAAGCGAAGGACAGGGTGAGGGGTTCTACAAGCGAAGGACAGGATGAGGGGTTCTACAAGCGAAGGACAGGGTGAGGTGTTCTACAAGTGAAGGACAGGGTGAGGGGTTCTACAAGCGAAGGACAGGGTGAGGGGTTCTACAAGCGAAGGACAGGGTGGGGGTACGTTGGGGGCCGGGCTACACTTTTAGAATCAAGTTGAGGCACTGTTCTGTGCTTGGTTTAAACAATTTTATTCAGCAAAATTACATACAACAAAGCCGCATACAATCAATTAGTAACTGGAGCACAACAAGCAAGGCTTATAGGCGTGCTCTTAAAAGCAAAATGTTCTGTGCTGGACCCCTCCCTGCAACAACACCAGTTGTAAAAAAGCACACGTGTTATCATGTGTGGCCATGACTGGCAGTTTTGGACGTCTAACCCCTCCCCCCCCCCCCCCCCCCCCCCCCACACCTCACTCCCCACCCCCGCTTCCCAAACTGGGCTTTGAAGTAGAACTGAATTGGCTATGTTCGGAAATAACTCTATCAGGTTTTTTTATTGGTTGTGAATGAGTTGCTTCCCTTTGTTTTCAAGTTATAGAAACCCTGAGACAATATCACGTACAGCTTGCTTCAGTGTTTCTACAAAAAAGCAAGGACAAGGGAAAGCAACTCTTTCGCAACTTATACAAATCCGACAAAGTTTTCCCCCGGAATTTGTCTATTGAGGTTCTCATTCTGTGAGATGTTCAGAACGGCGATCTCCTTGTTTCGTGGCAGAGGACTTGAAATCTTACTGCGCATCACTCCCATTGTCTGCTTCACGAGAGGTCCTCTGAGATGCATCGGAAATGTTGGATGGGTGCACAAGTAGCTGCACTCTTGTCAAATACCATACATTGCGGATCAGTGGCTGAACACGAGATTTCCCATAAGGGCTGGCACGAATCAACTCCACCTTGAAGATATCTTCTTAATTGCAGATACAGTTTCTCTGTCTGGTTCTTACTTTGTCTGTCTGTTTGTCAAAACACGCACTCACGTACGCACACACACACGCACACACGCACTCACACACACACACACACACATGCACACACACACACACACACACACACACATACACACACACACACACACACACACACACAACACACACAGGTAGGTAACTTTAACATCAGGCTGAGAGGTTTGTGGGCAAAGAATCATTTGTGTTTGCCGCAGGATAAGATTGCACTAGAGGCTGGCGTGATCAAAGGCAGGAAGGTACCTGAGAAAGAGGGGAGAAGCTTCCTTAAAGGGACAGTTCTCCCCGTGCAACCCGTTTGACTCACTCTCCCAGATCCGGTCAGGCTTTTACGTGGGTTAAGACCATCCCTTCATTGAGACAAGTCCAGAGAGCAACACAACACCCTGACAGCTTGCCGTATAGAGTGGGTTAAGACCATCCCTTCATTGAGACAAGTCCAGAGAGCAACACAACACCCTGACAGCTTGCCGTATAGAGTGGGTTAAGACCATCCCTTCGTTGAGACAAGTCCAGAGAGCAACACAACACCCTGACAGCTTGCCGTATAGAGTGGGTTAAGACCATCCCTTCATTTAGACAATTCCAGAGAGCAACACAACACCCTGACAGCTTGCCGTATAGAGTGGGTTAAGACCATCCCTTCATTTAGACAATTCCAGAGAGCAACACAACACCCCGACAGCTTGCCGTATAGAGTGGGTTAAGACCATCCCTTCATTGAGACAATTCCAGAGAGCAACACAACACCCTGACAGCTTGCCGTATAGAGTGGGTTAAGACCATCCCTTCATTTAGACAATTCCAGAGAGCAACACAACACCCTGACAGCTTGCCGTATAGAGTGGGTTAAGACCATCCCTTCATTGAGACAAGTCCAAAGAGCAACACAACACCCTGACAGCTTGCCGTATAGAGTGGGTTAAGACCATCCCTTCATTGAGACAAGTCCAGAGAGCAACACAACACCCTGACAGCTTGCCGTATAGAGTGGGTTAAGACCATCCCTTCATTGAGACAATTCCAGAGAGCAACACAACACCCTGACAGCTTGCCGTATAGAGTGGGTTAAGACCATCCCTTCATTGAGACAATTCCAGAGAGCAACACAACACCCTGACAGCTTGCCGTATAGAGTGGGTTAAGACCATCCCTTCATTGAGACAATTCCAGAGAGCAACACAACACCCTGACAGCTTGCCGTATAGAGTGGGTTAAGACCATCCCTTCATTGAGACAATTCCAGAGAGCAACACAACACCCTGACAGCTTGCCGTATAGAGTGGGTTAAGACCATCCCTTCATTGAGACAAGTCCAGAGAGCAACACAACACCCTGACAGCTTGCCGTATAGAGTGGGTTAAGACCATCCCTTCATTTAGACAATTCCAGAGAGCAACACAACACCCTGACAGCTTGCCGTATAGAGTGGGTTAAGACCATCCCTTCATTTAGACAATTCCAGAGAGCAACACAACACCCTGACAGCTTGCCGTATAGAGTGGGTTAAGACCATCCCTTCATTTAGACAATTCCAGAGAGCAACACAACACCCTGACAGCTTGCCGTATAGAGTGGGAATTCTTTGATGTATTGATATTACTTTCTTTAAAACAAACCTGTGTAATCAATCTGCGAAATTAATTTACCAAAAACAGTCTCATTCTGCCCAATAAAGCGTCCAGGATTTACATTTTTGGCATGTGTCCGAAATAAAAGGGTGGTCCTGTGCCATGTAACATCCTGACCTGGGGCTGGTATCATGGGTCAGAAACACAGTCGGTCAACTGCGGTTGATCGAGTGAAATGCAGTAATCAGTGACTATGATATATATTTATTATGCTCATTGTTTAAATGCTCATGTGATAAGTTGATCTTAGTAGTGTACTTGTGTTCAATTATTATGCTTTATGATCGTGTGTTTGTGTTATTAGAAATGCGACGTGGTGGCAAAAGACAAATTTCTATGTTTATGTAAAATGAAAATGGACATTAAAGTTTTCTTATCATATCTTATCTTATCTTATATTATCTTAATCTGACGATATCAGGTTTCGCGAAACAGATTTTAGCCCGCCGACTGTCAGTGCCTCCACGCGGAGTTGCCCGATTACAGTGTTTCGATCCCTACCACCACTGTTAGTATGACCACCGCTAGTCAATGAAACCGGCCCCAACTCTAAGATGGTGAACGGAACTGTTGTTATGGGAAGCACTGTGCCTTTATCTAGGGTATCGGCTTTTCTAGATTTTTCTTTTTTGTTCGTCAGTTTTTGATGCCATATATATCTCTGAAATGTCTCTTGTTTATTTTCGCTGAAATCTGATCTTTATTTCTTCCTACTAACGTTCCTCTGTGCTTTTTGATTTCTGTACTTTCTTCTTTTCTTCTCCTTGAGGGTTTGTTTGTTTGTTTGTTTGTTTGCTTAACGCCCAGCCGACCACGAAGGGCCATATCAGGGCGGTGCTGCTTTGACATATAACGTGCGCCACACACAAGACAGAAGTCGCAGCACAGGCTTCATGTCTCACCCAGTCACATTATTCTGACACCGGATCAACCAGTCCTAGCACTAACCCCATAATGCCAGACGCCAGGCGGAGCAGCCACTAGATTGCCAATTTTAAAGTCTTAGGTATGACCCGGCCGGGGTTCGAACCCACGACCTCCCGATCACGGGGCAGACGCCTTACCACTAGGCCACCGTGCCGGTTCCTTGGGGGTTGCACTTTCCCTGTTGTGACCCTTTTGTTTAAACGTTTCATCTTTCTTACTCGTGAAGAAGATCTTTCTTGTTCCAACTCGTGTTTCTTTCTTTCTGTGCAATAATGTTGCCTTTAGTTGTGCCATAAATATAGCTTGGAACAGAGATCGCATTAATATTTATCAAGACTACATCTTCATCATTATTAGCCGCGAGGTTGTCCGCTACTCTTCTTAACCATCGCAGTCGTCGTCATCATCATCATCATCATCATCATCATCATCATCATCATCATCATCATCATCATCATCATCATCATCATCATCATCATCATCATCATCATCCACAACGACAACATCACCATCTTTGGTGTTGCTGTTGTCGTAAGCATCAGCAGCAAGAGCAGTAGAAACAGGGTCGTTTTCTGCTCCACTTTCTTCCTTCTCATAGCTGTCATCGTCGTCAGCTTTCCGTCTTAATGGTGTGGACACTACGTTTCTTCACGCTTTCTCGGTTCAATCTTCATACGCTTCCGCTCCTGATCAAAGGAAGATCCATCAACACCGTTTGTTTCCCTTCTACCCTCTCTTCCGATCTTCTGTTCTCGTCCTAGCTACGGATGTTCTTTATCCTCCCTCTGTAACTACTGACACCCTGTAGGGGAAGGGCCCCTAATATGGACCACTTTTTGTTTATTGCTGATAATAGCTTGTTTTCTTGCGAAGAAGTTTCATTTAGTGGTTGGTAGTCCTTCTCTCTTAGTTTAACCGTTAGGCCTACTTAGAGTGAAATAACTTTGATAGACCTTCAGCAAAAATTAAATACAGAAAAAATCACAAAAGGTCCATAATTTATTAGGAGCCTTTCCCCTATTTGATTCTTTAAATCATCATCCTCCCCTGTTCCTCCTCCCCCTGATCATCGTCATCGCCGCCGTCGTCGTCGTCGACATCATCATCATCATCATCATCATCATCATCATCATCATCATCATCATCATCATCATCATCATCATCATCATCATCATCATCGTCGTCATCGTCGTCAATCGTCATCGTCATCATCATTGTCGTCATCATCGTCGTTCTTGCATTCTTACGGTTTCCCTGATTCACGGTTGTTACTTTGACTTTTCTTTTCCTGTAAGCCTGTCCTTATTAATTGGACGAAGGCGACTTCGCGTAGCGACGAAGTCCAAGGGAAGGCACTATGGCGGAGAAGAGAGTTATCTTTTCTTGTCTTGGCGTCTCAAATCTTATTAACCAGAAAGCGCATGCGCGGAGTCTCGACCAGCGCGTGGTGTGCTTCTTTCTGAGTACTTTACGAAACAAATTGTACTTTACATACTTGATGATGACGAAAGTTAATTGTAACACATAGTTATGTGTTCTATTTTGTTTACTGAGCACGGCCGGGACCAGTCGGCGTGAGCGCTGGGATTTTGAGTTTCATTCAACATGTCAATGCATCGCATTATGAAACAAAACAGGTAGGAGGTTAGTTCTTGTACTTCAGGTCAACCAAAGTCGATAAATTCATTCTTCACTACGGTATTGAGTCTGATTTCGTCGTCCATCTTGAATCGAAAAGCACTCTTCTTACAAAAAAACCAACTTCGTTGCGAGCTACGGCGAAGCGGCTTCGCATGTCAAAACTTGCGAAGCGAAGTAGGGGTCAAAGTACCACGCCGCAGCTGCGGGTTTTCGGTACAAAGTCTTCGCGAAGCTTCGTGTAGTCGACTACGGGCTTAATTAAGGACGGGCTTTACTATTTCATACACTCCCGTGTAACCACACATCTAGGGGAAGGGCTCCTAATATGGACCACTTTTTGTTTCATGCTAATAACTAGCTTGTTTTCTTACGAAGAAGTTTCATTTTGTGTTTGGAAGTCCTTCTCTCTTAGGTTAACCGTAAGGCCTAATTAGAGTGAAATAGCTTTGATAGATATTCAGCAAAAATTAAATACAGAAAAAATCACAAATGGTCCATATTAGGAGCCTGGGCGCCCAATATGGACCGGTGAAGCGACCTTCACGAATCACTGTAAAAAGCCCCCTATAGGGCCTACTTCAAAATAACATGATACAATTTAGTGTGCAAGTGATCAGACTAATATAAATATGCTTTAGATTTATCTGTTTCGGGTTAATGAGAGCATTATTTGAAGCACACCAGGAAACTGAAGAAGCTTATCAAAAACAGAGTGAAAATAAGTGAAATTATCAACTTCCACGAAAAGAAGACTATTTGTTATAATTTTTTGAAATCTCGAGGGGTAGTTATAAGTTATTTTCAGTAAGCTTCTTAATGAATTAATGAAAATAGCCTTTAGCTTTTATTTTATTCGATTTGGTGAAGGTGGTCCATATTAGGGGACTCGCACATACTTTAAGATTTTGCTAATATTTTTTGTTTGTAGTACCAACTTGGGGTCAACACTGCTAAAATATAACAAATACGGTCTTAGCTGTCATATATATAGCAATTTTTGTGTGATAAAAGCTTTGGCTCTGGACAGAAACGAGTCCGTTTTAAGCTGCAAATTTAGAGTGAACGCTGCCAAACGTGTAACAAAGAAAAAAAGACCAACGGTTTTGAGGTTTGTGTTTCTGCAAGTTTGTGTTTTGGCATGTGCAAGTTATCCAGAGAGGGTGAATACAGCGAATTAAATTACTATTTGAGCGCTCTAGCGCCGTTAGTTTGGCAGAACTGGAGGTGGTCCATTTTAGGAGCCGGTCCATATTAGGAGCCCTTCCCCTATCAGGACAGGGTTTACCTTTACTCTCTTTTTTCCTTCCCGTCCTTCCTTCCTTCCTTCCACTCTCTCTGTCACTTCTTAGCATCCTGTCTCCTCTGATCATCCCAAGAAGATATTTGTGTGATCTTGCCAGCTTCCTCGCTCCTCCCGATGTTTTGTATTCAAGGACCCCCCCCCCCCCCCTCTCTGGTCGACATTTCTCACGGGCTCTCGTGACGACCAAAGTGTTTGGCTTGTGTGTGTGTTTGTTTTGCCAGCCCAAAGTCCTACTCTTTTCTTTTGTTACATTTCCTATGACATACCCTCCTGATCAAACAAGAATTCATCGACACTGAGTTTCCTTTTCACCTCTATTCCTTGCTTCCCTCCACCCTTCCGCTCTCCTTTTCACTCCCAGCATCTTCTCTTCTCCCCATCACCCCACGGCATTCCGTATTCTGCCTCCCTGTCCACTATATTCATACAAATCTAGTGACGAGAAAAGTTTTGTTGACAACCGTAAGTCTGATTCTAACACGTCGACATAATCCTCGTTGTCATCAAGGTCGTCGTCCTTGTGATCATCATCGTCGTCGTCCTAATCATCATCGTTCTCCTCCTCCTCCTCATCGTCGTCGTCGTCATCGTCGTCCTCAGCATCGTCGCTGTCGTCATCATCATCATCAAAAGCAGCAGGCGCAACGTCGTCGTCATTACCGTCATATGCAGCAGGGGCAACGTCGTCGTCGTTATAGTCATCGTAAGCATTACCGTCCAAGCGATGTGGAGTTGGTGCGCTCGCTCACCCCCCCCCCCCCAACCCTTTCACCAATTGCACTCACTACAGTACACATGCACTCCTGATAAAACAAAAGTCCATCATCACCACAAGGTTTTCCTTCCTACCCTCCTTCCGCTCTGCCCTCCTTCTTTCCGTCGTCTCCGGACATTCTTTATCCTCCATCCCTGTCCACTATATTCACGGGGTCCGTGACGAGCAAAGGGGTTTTTGAGAGCACTAAGCCTGTTTCTTACACGCCGAGAAGCCACTCTCACCGTAACCCTCGTCGTTTTCGTCGTCATCGTCATCGTCATCATCACCATCACCGTCATCATCATCATCATCATCATCATCATCATCATCATCATCATCATCATCATCGTCGTCGTCGTCATCATCGTCGTCGTCGTCCTCCTCCTCGTCGTCGTCGTCGTCATCATCATCATCATCATCTTCATCATCATCATCATCATCATCATCATCATCATCATCATCGTCGTCGTCGTCGTTGTCTTCGTCATCATCATCGTCATCAACAGCATCGTCGTCGTCGTTGTCATCATCATCATCATCGTCAACATCATCATCGTCGTCGTCGTCATCATACGCAACAGCAACTGCATCGACACCGTCGTGCTTGTCGTTGTCGGCTTTGTAGTAAACGTAAGCATCCCCGTCCTGGCGGAATTGTATAGTTCGCTGCCCCCCCCCCCCCCCCCCCCCTCCCTTCCCTACCCCTTTTCACCAATTGCCCTTTCTAAAAGTACACATGCACTCCTGATCAAAACAAAAGTCCATCATCACCACAGGGTTTTCCTTCCTACCCTCCTTCCGCTCTGCCCTCCTTCTTTCCGTCGTCTCCGGACATTCTTTATCCTCCATCCCTGTCCACTATATTCACGGGGTCCGTGACGAGCAAAGTGGTTTTTGACAGCACTAAGTCTGACTCTAACACGCGGAGAGGTCTACCTAGCCTGCCCCTGTCTCCTACGTCATCCGCAATGACGCGTAGATCAACTTTGGACTCCGCGCCTATCGATTCTGTTTCCGCACCTAAAGCCACACAGCTCGAGTTCTGAATCAACAATACTGTGTGGACAGCCGTGTCAAAGTTATGTAGGGGAGAGCGGGGCCAAGGTGGAAACGACCTTGAAGGGAGACTTCTATAGGCGAGATGGGGGCATAGGTCGAGTTCAGAATCAACAATACTCTGTGGACTACCGTGCCATAGTTCTGTAGGGGAGAGCGGGGCCAAGGGGGATGCGACCTTGAAGGGAGATTTCTGTAGGGGAGATGGGTGCACATTTCGAGTCCAGAATCAAAAATACTTTGTGGACGGCCGTATCAGAGTTCCGCAGGGGAGAACAGGGCAAAGTTGGTCCTTGGTGGGAGACTTCTGTAGGGGAGATAGGGGTATAGCAAAGTTCTGTAGAGGAGATAGGGGTATAGCAAAGTTCTGTAGGGGAGCGAGGGGCAAGGGGGAAGCGACCTTGGTGGGAGACTTCTGTAGGGGAGATAGGGGTATAGCAAAGTTCTGTAGGGGAGAGCGGGGTAAGGGGGAAGCGACCTTGGTGGGAGACTTCTGTAGGGCAGATGGGGGTATAGCAAAGTTCTGTAGGGAAGCGAGGGGCAAGGGGGAAGCGACCTTGGTGGGAGACTTCTGTAGGGGAGATGGGGGTATAGCAAAGTTCTGTAGGGGAGATGGGGGTATAGCAAAGTTCTTTAGGGGAGATGGGGGTATAGCAAAGTTATGTAGGGGAGATGGGGGTATAGCAAAGTTCTATGGGGGAGATTGGGGTATAGCAAAGTTCTGTAGGGGAGCGAGGGGCAAGGGGGAAGCGACCTTGGTGGGAGACTTCTGTAGGGGAGATGGGGGCATAGCAAAGTTCGTTAAAAGAGGGGGGGGGGGGGAGTGTAGGAAACCCGCATCCGAGTCCGAGTTGTGTATGGGGAATTAGGGCACAGCAAACCATCTTGGTGTCAGCAGAGGTCATAGGTCATGGGGTCAAAGCAAACCATCCTCGTGTCACAGTTGTGGGAACGAGAATATAGCAGACCACCTTGACATACGATGTCTGTGAGGAGCACTTATTGTGGGCCGAGTAGAAGGACTTTGGTGTTAGATGTATGTTGGGGGAATGAAGCCATAGCAATGAAAACACCTGGATACTAAAATAAGTTTCTTTTATTTGTTTCATTTGTCTCGTGATTGTTTGTGTGTCCACTATCAAGAACATTGGGGCGATGTACTTGTTATTGTCTTCTTTTGTTAAGAATTTAACGTGGGTTTTTTCCCCCGTTTTTAAACAAAATTCTAAAATGCACTGTTCCATACCGTCATAAGAATGCAACAAAGAAGTTCCAGACTTAGTAACCCTACAGATTCAGGGACCATACTAGCGGTAGTCTTATGACTGTGTAGGGGTAATGAGGGGCAAAGGCACATGACCTTGATGTCAAGTCATTTACGCGGTGTAGTTGCCGCCGAGCGCTAGCCTTGGTTAGGATTATTGGCTGGATCACCAGTGGTATCACGAAGTTATCTTAGTAGGGGAAGGGAGGGCAAGTCGACCCCTCTAACAAATGCAGCTTATACCTCTCGTCTTTTTAAAAAAAAAAGATTGTTTTTGTTGTAAAACCTGGTGTGTTCTCTTTCGTGTAAGCGTTGTGTGGAATATGAACGATCCAACTGGCACGGTTTTTAAATAAAATATAAAAGAAAAAAATCCTGAAGCATGGACGACTTGCCCTCCATGGAGGGCAACTCGTCCATGGGGGGCGGGTAATTCGTCCAGGTGGAAAAGGTTGTTCATATTACCCAATAGCATCACCTCGACATATGAAATTGACTGAAGTAACTTTTCTGTGTCAGTTTTGTTAATCGGAAGTGAGAATGACGTCATAATGAGTCGGCCTACGTCAGAAGTCGATCGACGTCTTGGCTATGAAGGGAGGGTGAGTATTTGAAGGGATATATGTTCAAACATCTATACTTATTAGTTGCTCTGGTTCAAAGCGAAGCAAATGGGAAAATATATTTACAAATTGGACTTGTAATTGATTTGTGTCGCCCATTTCAGGTTGCGTGAACGTGAAATAGTTTAATAGGCCTACTAGTATACGCGCACTTCCAATGACGGGAAAGCGCACCCCCCCCTCTCTCTCTCTCTCTCTCTCTCTCTCTCTCTCTCTCTCTCTCTCTCTCTCTCTCTCTCTCTCTCTCTCTCTCTCTCTCTCTCTCTCTCTCTTAATTAATTAATCAACACACAACTTCGAATATTATTTTTTTAAGGCTACGTTCACTTTTATTTCAAATACATACAAAGAACTTTTACTGGTTCTTCATCTGACACTATTTCTTGGAGATTAAAGAGTCTACACAGACGAGAGAGTGATATGGACCCATTGTCGGGTATTGTGACCCGGGTCGAGTTACACGACAAAGGGGGGGACGAATTACCCGATCATGGTACTCGCTGAACATTGCTATTTACTATTGTTCCTGGGATAGCCTGAAATCTATAACTTTCGACTAGTTGTTATGAAAGCCAAAGCTTTTTTGCAGATCTGGTGCATTTTACGAATCAGCGGCTCCCATGCACCATAGATGTGCATGCACTGACTGTTGTTTTTTTCGTGCAACAATTTTAGAGTGGAAACCATCAAAATTGACAAAGACTTACCGCTTTGCTGGGCCCGTTTATTTCGACTTTTTTTTTTCTTCAACTGATTCAGGTTGGGTAACTCTGGCTTATGAAATCGATGATAATCACCCCTGCAGTGTCATGTTCTCAAAATCGAGGGGGGACGACATACCCGAGGGGGTCGACTTGCCCTCCCTTCCCCTACCTTTGCCTTCACCGCATAATTAGTTTATTAGTAGTCGAGAGGCTGGATGCACTGATTGGAGAGAGGAAGAGGAGTAGGTGGGATAGAGGGAAGGAGACGGGTTGGCAGGAGGTGGGATAGAGGGAAGGTGACGGGTTGGCAGGAGGTGGGATAGAGGGAAGGTGACGGGTTGGCAGGAGGTGGGATAGAGGGAAGGTGACGGGTTGGCAGGAGGTGGGATAGAGGGAAGGTGACGGGTTGGCAGGAGGTGGGATAGAGGGAAGGTGACGGGTTGGCAGGAGGTGGGATAGAGGGAAGGTGACGGGTTGGCAGGAGGTGGGATAGAGGGAAGGTGACGGGTTGGCAGGAGGTGGGATAGAGGGAAGGGGACGGGTTGGCAGGAGGTGGGATAGAGGGAAGGTGACGGGTTGGCAGGAGGTGGGATAGAGGGAAGGGGACGGGTTGGCAGGAGGTGGGATAGAGGGAAGGGGACGGGTTGGCAGGAGGTGGGATAGAGGGAAGGGGACGGGTTGGCAGGAGGTGGGGGTGATGGGTGGGGGTAGTGCAAACCATACAGTGGAACCCCCCCTTTTAGGACCCCCCCCCCCCCCCCCGTTGATTGAAAAGTCACTCCCTCTGAAGACCTTAATTTCTCAAAATTTCTGTTAATAATTTCCGTAAATTGACCCCCATTTTGTTTGTTTGTTTGTTTGTTCGTTCATGGGCTGAAACTCCCACGGCTTTTACGTGTATGACCGTTTTTACCCCGCCATTTAGGCAGCCATACGCCGCTTTCGGAGGCCCATTTTAAGTCTCTCTCCTTTTTAAGATCTGATTTTCTCATTTGTTTTAGGTCTGTAAAGGCGGGTTCCACTGTCCCATCTGACTTTTGACTCTGGGGATGAGGAAGTGTACTTTCTGTGATACTGCTGATAGGGTCCATTCTGTGCTTGTCCTGATTAATGCTATACGATACCGATACATGCACAACCTAGCGGTGACCTTACCAGTAATTTTCTCCTGCTGATATGACGAAGTAACAGACACAAACCTCGTTCTCACTTTCTTTTCTCTCGGTTTCTGAGAGACGTGCAGGGGTAACGACAGAATGTTTACGTGACATAATTAATTGCCTTATTCGCATCATATGGCGTCTTTTCGAACTTTGTTTCGTTGATGACGTCAGAGGTTTTCCTTTGGAAGAGGGGGTCAAGAAGAGACGTCTTGGTTTGTTATTATCGGTCTCGTTTCTCTTTACGGCGATGCATGTGGGGGTGGGGGTGAGGGGGGGGGGGGGGGGATTTCTTCTTCTTTCTAGTTGTAATAATCGAAGTACATCGGAAAGTGTATTATCCGCAGACGACATGACTCTTCAAGTGCATTCGTTCTCCACCCGTTCGCTCAGTCACACAGCTACGAGACCAACAAAGCTATTTACAACCCCCCAAAGCGCTCACACAGATTCCTCTACACAAAAATAATCCCATTACTTCAAACAATACTGAAACAAAAATAAAAAGGAAAGATCTCCCAGCTAATATCAAGTGTCACATAATCAATCATGACCAGGACTTCCAGGGATCCTGGACAGAAACGAAGCTCCTATTCTTGAAGCTCCCATTTCTCCATTCCCCCAAAAGCACAGGCACACGGTTTGGGGGTTGACAATAATTACACATTAGCATGCTTCCATTTGAAACTTCGAGGTCGTCATCGTAGATTGACGCCCGACCAAAGCTAATTTAGCTCCGTCGGGCTTCAATTAGACTTTGGGAGGGCGTCAATCCACGATGAAGACCGAGAAGTTTCAAATGGAAGCGTGTTAATGTTATTGTAATTCAATCTGACGACGATCTCTTTCCTGCTTTCATGCGATGGTAAACAGACAGAATTGGTTCTGTTCTGTTCACACACTACTTTCAGTCCACCTACCTGCAAGGTTCAAGTCCCAAGAAATATGTCTCTGTATTCCTATCGTATCACTCTCCTCCTGTTTTGTTTTCTTTCACATACATTTTTCCTTCTTTTTTGACGGGTTTCTGGACAGCAAACTCAAAACAAATTCTTTTCATCACAAAAGCGATCTTTGGAATTGACTGAGTAGTCCGAAAGAATTCATGCATCAACTTACGTCACGGTTAGCTTTGAGGGTCATTTTACAAGTAGGAAATATGAAGTACCAACAAGATACCGAGACCATAAGGTATGCGAAGTGATGACGTCAAATACGTGACGTACGTTGATGCATGAATTCTTTCGGACTACGTCAGTCAATCCAAAGATCACTTTTGTGATGAAAAGAATTTG
Source organism: Littorina saxatilis (assembly GCF_037325665.1). Lineage (NCBI taxonomy): Eukaryota > Metazoa > Mollusca > Gastropoda > Littorinimorpha > Littorinidae > Littorina > Littorina saxatilis. The sequence goes on from NC_090258.1 coordinate 26,547,283, forward strand.
TTTTGAGTGGTTATCGACAATTAATGACCGGTAATTTTTAATCAGTTGGGGCATTCTGACCAATCACAGGATCTGTTTCATTAAAACGCCAACTCGATTGAATTACAATATTAATTACAGTGTTCTAGATGATCGAACGTGTAGCAAAGACCTGAACGCGTACGTGGAGATATTGCGTCACCCGTGACTCACTTTTTGTCTGGAATGTTTCACATGCATACGTTGTTTTGCTACCACCAAGACGCAAACGCGTGACGTAAAAACTAGATTTGATGACGTTACCCGTGCACGTTCCCGTGCACGTGCTGAAAAGTGCCACATCTAGATGGAGGGGATGGGCTAGTTCTAACTATGCATTAGATTATAAAATTGTATTCTGTGTAGACCCTTCCACCAGCATCTTAGACCACTCTTTGTACCTTTTCTTTTAATAGATGATTGTCATTTGTTTTACCTCATGTCTGCCCTGCGTGTGATGGTGTGATCGTGACTGCTGTAGTGTGGGCGTGTGTGTGTTGGTGTGTATGTCAGTGAATGTGTGGGCGTGTGCGTGTGTGTGTCAGTGTGTGTGTGGGTGTGTGTGTGTGCGTGATTTTACCAACACTACGCTAAATTCCTTGTGCTTTAAATGTTTTTTTAATGTCACTTGGCTCAATAAATACTGTATTCTGTATTCTGTATTCTGTATTCTGTAGATCTTGCTATTCTGGCGAAGTTGACTTCGCGAAGTCTCATCGCGAAGCTGGCTGTCCGACGCATGGGCACTGAATGTTCGATAAAATAGACTTTGCCAAGTCGACTTCGGTCGCACTGTTGGACAGCCCTGAACTTATCTCGCATCTCATTTCATTTCATGTCATAATACTCCCATCGTCCCATTGCTGGAAAATGAAATTCGGGTCACTTCATCCCAGTGGAAAGCTAGCATTACCAAGAGTCGCGCTACCCATGTATGTGCGTGATTATTTGTCATTACAGCCACCTGCACTTCTGGCAGATTGACTGAGGTCTTTTACGTGCCATGGCGGTGACACGGGAGGTGGGACGTTGATACCACGTCTGCACTGTGTTATTACAGAAAGTTGACCTCTGTCTGCCCCGGCCTGGATTCGAACCTGTGACTCATAGTCCACAAGAATACAATTCTATAACTATAACCGAACGACGATGTTCTACTTAAATATCGAATTATAGTCGGAGAGCGACCACCTGGCTATTGCCGATGTCAACTTGTTTCTTTTGAACTCTTTTATCTCGAAAATCTTTTTCTTCGAGCCGTCGGAGACGAATCCAGACTGCGCAGCTAGGTCACGGGGCACGTTTTGGTTAAGACTTTGTGACGCATCAAGTTATGAAAAGACCTGAAAGTACTGGATCCACAATGACTCAGCGGATAGTGATTTTGACACTTGATACGGGATTTAAAGAATGTGTGTGTGTGTGTGTGTGTATGTGTGCGTGTGTGTGTGTGTGTGTGTGTGAGCGTCCGTGCGTGCGTGCGTGCGTGCGTGCATGCGTGCGTGCGTGCGTGTGAGCGTGCGTGTGTGTGTGTGCCCTTTTGTAAACACGCAAGCTCCTGGGCGGTAGCCCACTCTTGTTGCTGCTAGCCTTTCACCATTATGATAACTTAGTATGAAATTAAATACTCCACACCAAACCAGTATCATGTGCCTGTGGCAAAAATGCTACAGTCAGAAAAGACATGCCGTGATGATCTAAGACTTGAGCAGTATTAGATTTGGCTAGACTGGGATTGGGACCCTCTCCCCTAAAAGTTGTGCATCTGCGTGATGGTCGATTTGATAGCTGGCATCTCTGTTATTGTCTGATGGTCGAGAATTATTTGTCGCTCTGCTCGTAACGGTGGTTCGTTCGTATTCCTGTTTTGCTTTTGCTTTCTCTCCTGCTTCATGTTCTTTCTCTTCTCTGTCTGTCTGTCTGTCACATTCAGCTTCTCTCTCTCTCTCT
>NC_090258.1:26549450-26564450 GCF_037325665.1 Littorina saxatilis
GACGTCAGAAGTTTTACTGTGGAAGAAGGGGTCAAGAAGATATGTCTTGTTTTTGGCTCACGTAAGTGTAGCCTATGCGATGCTAACTTTTGTCTGTCTGTGCGTGCGTGCGTGCGTGCGTGCGTATGTATGTATGTATGTCTGTGGTAGAAACTTTAACATTTGAAGACGTCACAACATTTGAAGACGTCACATTATGACGTAAGAGGGTTAGACGTCACGCGAAGGAATTACTGAAAGTCTTGGTCATTGTTATTATGAACGGGCCGAGACAAGTTTTTTCTTCGAAATCGGCCATTCAGATCTAGATCTAGTGTCTCGCTTTCTTGCACAGTGTCACCTATGCCGCTTACTGTGTGTGTGTGTGTGTGTGTGTGTGTGTGTGTGTGTGTGTGTGTGTGTGTGTGTGTGTGTGTGTGTGTGTGTATGTGTGACGAAGTGATTGAGTTTGTGTTACTGTTTGTCGATTTCTTACGTGAGCCTTGAAGGCTTCGCCTCTTGTTTTTTTTAATCGGTGTCATTTACCTTTAAAGACCAACATCGCGGGCGCGACAGACAAATGTAGCTCTGTTTTCTCGTGCCTGTAACTCGATACATCCGGTGTCACGAACTGAAAACTCTGCCTGAACAATCTCTCTCAATGCGGTCAATGCGCATGCGCTAACATGTGGAGATTAATCAGGTCGTGAACAACCTAACCCTAACCCTAATCCTAAACCTAACCCTAACCCTAACCCATGGTTCGTTCGGGCAAAGGGTCGCATTTTTTAAGTCCAAGATTTGCGCATGCGCATTGACCGCATTGAGAGGGATTGTTCGGCAAAGTTTTCAGTTCGTGACACCGGTGTCGCTGGCAACGCTAAATTTATTTATGTGGCCTTCTTCTACAGCAATGCTTTGTCTCCTGGGGACCAATGTTCGGCTTTAAAAGGCAGGTTCTTCAATACTGAAAATGTCTTTTCTTCAAACAAGTGTGCCGTGGACGATATCCAAGCATCGTTGTTTTCAACACCTCGTAAACAAAGACTGCGTGCTGTAAGATATATACTCAAACAGCATTGCAAGGGTAAGTGAATTCTTCCACGTAGCTTGTCTTTTCTACAAAGTGAACAGATATACTTCTGAGACAACTCGACGCCACACGATGGAAGTAAAAATAAGCAAGACCTTCAATTAGGCAAGGCCTAATCAACGTTTCATCAGCTTCAACACCACGTATAAACACAGACGGCTCACGGTAAGATAAACACAAGATGACGTAGATAAATTAACACCTACTTATCAAGAACGCATCATTTCCCGTGTTAGCTAAACATAATATACCACGAAGAAAACCTATAGCTTGCTGGCGAAGACAGATCCAGAACTGAAAACAAAGGCCGGGATAGAGCCTGATATTTCATCTTCGCCTACTGTACGAAGTCTACTCCACGAAGCCTGCTGCGCGAAGCTTTGTCACTGACTTTCCGGTAAAACGGCTTCGCGAAGTCTTCGAGAAGTCAACTTCGGGTTCAGTTTATGATTTTACTTCAAACAGAATTGCGTAAAGATTGAAAGATAGAAACTGTAATTAGTAAGACTAAGCTAGCGGAGCCAACGTAACCAGCAGTAAGACTAAGCTAGCGGAGCCAACGTAACCAGCAGTAAGACTAAGCTAGCGGAGCCAACGTAACCAGCAGTAAGACTAAGCTAGCGGAGCCAACGTAACCAGCAGTAAGACTAAGCTAGCGGAGCCAACGTAACCAGCAGTAAGACTAAGCTAGCGGAGCCAACGTAACCAGCAGTAAGACTAAGCTAGCGGAGCCAACGTAACCAGCAGTAAGACTAAGCTAGCGGAGCCAACGTAACCAGCAGTAAGACTAAGCTAGCGGAGCCAACGTAACCAGCAGTACACATTCTCTAAGAGAAGAAAAATCCAATCCATTCTGAACTCGAAAACGACGACAAACGCTGCGAGTCTGGGCTAAGCAAAGACTTTTCGACAGTCTTGGCCGGTCCCCAAAGCTAGACAGAAAACAGATGCATTCTGGGATGAAGAAAAATTGTCCAACGGAACCGCCCAGCTGAATTTCCAACTCCGTACACAACAATCGCGCCGTGTCTCGCTTGAATTCAGCTAAGCATTCCTCACTTGGACTCTACCTGAATATCAAAGATAAAGTTGTACAGAGCTTCAATGTCAACATTACGAAAAGATTAGCCTTCTCCATTCAACAACCTACCTTTCTTGTTTTTTGAGTCTGAATTTTGGAACGTTGGCAGTCTTCTTTGTTTTTGTATTTGATCTTCTCCATTGAATAATTATGCATTAAAGCTGCAGGTATGACTACACAACGCTTAACGATTTTGATCGCTGTCAGCATGCCACTGACAAATTCAAATTCAAAGAACGTTAGCAGTACTGCAGTCTTTCTGTTTTTGGCTGACTCGCAAATTTAGTTTGCAGCAGGAAAGGTGTTAGTTAACTGAACGCTTAAGATAAGGTTTGTCTAGCTTATCCATTAAAAAAACACAGTCATTCGTTCGTGCCATGGTGACATAGATATAAACTCCCAATGGCGCTGTTGACAGCTGCTGAAACTTTGTTTTAAGATAAACAAACATGATACGCAATCAGACAAGTAGATTATGAAAATGCCAATAATCAGTGGTGCGTTTGGTTCGGGGTTTGGTTATGTAATTGACATAACCAAACATATTACGCAATCTGACAGATAGATACGGGAAATACCACTAAACAACGATGCATTTAGTCAAACGAGATAATGCACTAACAACCGATTTATGAATGAGTTTGGCAGCTTTTTCAAACAATCCTGAGGGACTAACATCTTAACGACAAAAATGAGCCAGCTGTCAATGTGAAACGGTGGGATTACATTTGTATGCAAATTTATTACCAAAAACGTAAAAACCAGAAAATGTAGCGATGGACCGTGTGAGAGAGAGAGAGAGAGAGAGAGAGAGAGAGAGAGGGAGAGAGAGAGAGAGAGAGAGAGAGAGAGAGAGAGAGAGGGGGAGAAAGAGAGAGGTGGGAGAGAGAGAGAGAGAGAGACAGAGACAGAGAGAGACAGAGGTGGGGGAGAGGGAGAGGGAGAGAGAGAGAGAGAGAGAGACAGACAGACAGAGAGAGAGAGAGGTGGGGGGAGAGAGAGAGAGAGAGAAAGAGAGAGAGAAAGAGAGAGAGAGGTGGGGGGCGAGAGAGACAGAGAGAGAGAGAGAGAGACAGACAGAGAGAGAGAGAACGAGAGAGAGAGAGAGAGAGAGAGAGAGAGAGAGAGAGAGACAGAGAAGAGAGAGAGAGAGAGAGAGGGCAGGGGCACCTCGTTCATACCTAACCAACGAAACCCAAAGCTCCCACTAGTTCAAACACACATACACACCTAACCAAACAATGCCGGCAGCTTTACGTTCCTGTGCATGGCGTACGAGTACACTGCATTTAAAATCACAAAAATAAATCAAAACTTTACGAACTCAAATCCATAGCACGGGGATGTCATCCTTCCCAACTGAACTATGTAGGCACTTCCACACAAGTTCCAATGTTTACAACGGAAGTTGACTTTTTTTGGTTTTGCGGAGATGGGACATGTGAGTGTACCGTGGAATGAAATGAGCAGAGTTCACTAGTTAACCACAAGCATTTTTGTGTTTTGATGTGCTTGGGCGCTACACCGAAGGTTGAACTTGTATCAATATTTTTCACTTTATTTTAAAATGCCATCTACAGAGAAAATTGGAAATATATAACCAACATAAATCAAGAAAAATGAACTCTTTTGTTCTGCCTCACGCGGGTGGGGCGGTTGAGGTTGGGGGTAAAGGAAGGAGTAGGAGGAGGGGAGGATTACAAGTAAGGTAAGGAAGTAGGACAAGGAGGGGGGAGGGGGAGGGGGGGAGGAGGAGGGGGAGGGGGAGGAGAAGGGGGTAGAAGGGAGGAGCAAGAGAGCGGGATTTTGTTTTTGTTTTGTTGTTGCTTTTACGCCCAGCCGACCACGAAGGGCCATATCAGGGCGGTGCTGCTTTGACATATAACGTGCGCCACACACAAGACAGAAGTCGCAGCACAGGCTTCATGTCTCACCCAGTCACATTATTCTGACACCGGACCAACCTGTCCTAGCACTAACCCCATAATGCCAGACGCCAGGCGGAGCAGCCACTAGATTGCCAATGTTAAAGTCTTAGGTATGACCCGGCCGGGGTTTGAACCCACGATCTCCCGATCACGGGGCGGACGCCTTACCACTGGAGCGGGATCAGGTTGAGAGAATAGGAGGAGTGGAGGGTAAAGGGAGTGGGAAGAGAGAGAGAGGGGGGGGGGGGAGTTAAAAAAAATATATATTAAAAGCAAAAACAAGAGAAGAAGAATACAAACCGAATGCGACTCAGACAGCATTGTTTCGTTGTTGCGTTTGACAAAACAAAGTCTTATAGTTCCAGACAAAGCACAACAACAGCGCTCTGTCAATCACTAGGAGTCGCAATAAACATGCAACTGACACCGACCCCGTCGTTTCTTCCCTGTCTTCTCTTTCAGCAGTAAGCGCGTGGTTACGTGTTCAATGCGTTAGGTTTTTATGCACTTGGACTAGAGTTCCTTTTCAGATATCTTTAGAAAACTGCCATTTTAGCCTGTGGCAGTATCAGCGGGAAAATTGTGTTGTTGTTTGTTTCATATTTTTCACATAAACATGTTTACAAATATACAAAGATACATACATATACATATTTACATACATTCAACACACATGATTGTATTTAGCTCAGCTCATGGTAATGAGACGAAAAGCACTCGGTTCCAACATCAAGACCCAAACCACCCAAAAGTTGCGACCCGGCAAAGAATTAGATACAAAATGTTTTCTGGACTCATCGTTCCTCATGGAGGAAATTAAAAAAAAAAAGAATTCATTAAAAATTCCAGTCAGTCATGGCGTTGAAATCATTTTGGCCCGTAACCAAAGGGGGAGGATCTTATCCCAAATTTGCTGTGTTAATTTATGAGGAATAACTTTGTCAGTCAATCTGTTAAACTAATTCAGTCACAGAATGCAGCTACACTATTGAGTTTTGATGTTTTTAAGCGAAAGAATGCTTTAGTCTGTGTGACAGGGCTGGCCGTTCTCTGGCATCGGAAATAATTCTATTCTACATACCTGAAAGAGACCACCCATGAGATAACAATATCGATCAATTCACACGTGGTGATATCATGTAAATGTGGTCGTGTCAAACTAGTCTAGCAGAGACCGAATTTTCCACTCCTCATGTTGACAAAGTCACCGAGACAAACGTCATTCTATGAACTCTTTTGCTCTTGCTCTTTACCCTTGGAAGAATGTTGAGAACGTACACGTCACGCTATGTTTTCTTGAGTGACGTCATTTTGCTTTGACGTCCAAAATAACTCGTGTTAATCTGAGATGACATAGCAGGCCGATGTAGCATTCTCTATGTGTAGAACGTGGGGAGGATAGTCCCTTTAACTCCTTGAACATGGGCACCCTTTTAATGCAGCCAACCTCACTTAACCAAAACTATTTGCAAACATTTGTGGTCAAACTGTTCACAGCTGATAAAAATGCACCAACTGTAATAAATCAGCACTAAATCAACAATAAAGTAGCGGTACATCAGCAATAAATCCACACAAAAAGACACCCAACACGCTTCTCCCATTTTGCAAGACATAAAACTCTTGGCATAATGACCACAACAGATCTCAAGATAAAGAGCAACGCAGAACTCTCAGAGTTCTAGGTCAAACAAAAGCAACACTACCTGCAGCGCAATGACTTCGCAGTGATACGGGAAATAGAGGAATAAATGTTTGCAGATGATCTCCCGTGTTGGTGAGCAAGTCTGATGATTCTGGCAAGTCGGAGAAACCTATAAAGCTGAGTGTATGTTGGGGCAATAGATGAAGATTGAGTGTTGTAGTCTGGGGTTGAAGGGTGAAGAAAGTGTGTGTGTGTATGTGTGTGTGTGTGTGTGTGTGTGTGTGTGTGTGTGTGTGTGTGTGTGTGTGTGTGTGTGTGTCGCTCTTTCTCTCAAAAACAACAACAACAACAACGTCAACGTCAACGTCAACAATAACAGCAAACATCACCACCACCATCATCAACAACAGCAACAACAACAACAAAAACAACAACAAAAACAACAACAAAAACAACAACAACAACAACAACAACAAACACCACCACCGCCACCACCAACCACAACAACGATAAAAACCCTGAAATTCAAGAAGCTCCCACACACCATGCTAACACGTTTGAATGCTTTGACCTGTAACAACATAATCTTCCTAACAGACAGTCACTTCAACTACTTTTCATCGCATTTTCCACTCAAAAGAAAACCAGAAACTGCTACTCAGACAGATTATACAGAACAACGCAGCTTATTTAACAAAGTGATCAGCTTTTCCACACGAACAGATTCAATCAAATTCTAAACATCGTCTTCGACGAGTTCAGTATCTCATCAAGTCGGAATTACCCTGATAAACAAAGCGCCCCACGAACATTCTGTCACTCAGTCCCGCAGTAAATAAACGGTTGAACAAACGGAAGAAGCCAAGCGTTGAAGACTTTCCAATTCCGCAGAGATAAAAATCTGATGAATTCTGCAGTAGGTCTGAGCAGACACGACCACACAAATCTTGGCTTACCGAGACTAAAAGGAAGATTCATGTTAGCTTTAGTTTAGTTTGGGTCAAAGAATGTACAGTGTTTGTTTGGGTGTACCACCGGAAGAGATTTAGTCTGTTTGCTGACTTAAACCTTCTTCTTTGTTCGTTTGTTTGTTTGTTTGTTTGTTCGTTTGTATTTTTCTTGAACAGAATGAGTGTGAAAGAAAAGTATGGGTTAGTCAGATGAGATAACGCGTGTTGCAGATTTTGGGAGTCCGTGATTTTGAACAATTTGAAAGTTAGTTTTAGCATGTTTGCATTTTGGCTTTCGCCCTTCTTCTGTCTTTCATCGTTCTGATCAGCCAGATAGAAGTGTCAGCTTTGTCTCACGCTGATAAGCTGTGACTGACACTCGCAAGACCAGCATGCATGTGTGTGGCTTCTTCTATGATAATCTTGCATTCAGTGTTGGCTCTGTAGACGGGGGGAAAAGAACGAGGAGTGGGGACGGGGGGGGGGGGGGGGTCGATGGACGAGTGGATGCTCAAAAAGAGAGAGAAGGGGGTAGGGATGGGGGGGGGGGGGGATGAGAGAGAGAGAGAGACAGACAGACAGACAGACATAGAGAGAGAGAGAAAAAGAGAGAGTGTGTGTCAGTGTATGTGTGTGTGTGTGTGTGTGTGTATGTGTGTGTGTGTGTGTGTGTGTGTGTGTGAGAGAGAGAGAGAGAGAAGAGAGAGAGGGGGGAGGCAGAAAGAGAGAGAGAGAGAGAGAGAGAGAGACGGAGAGAGAAAGAGAGAGAGAGAGACGGAAAGAGAGAGAAAGAGACAGAGAACGAGAGAGAGAGAGAGAGAGAGAGAGAGAGAGAGAGAGAGAGAGAAAGAAAGAGACAGAGACAGAGACAGAGAGAGACAGAAACAGAGAAAGAGAGAGAGAGAGAGATCCGTTACTAAATATACTTTACAGGTGAGTCTTCAGTAATGCCGTGTAAAACAGTCTCCAGCAGTGACCTTGAACCTTGTGAGATGCGCAATGACGTCACATATCCTTGCTTTTAACATACTTGGAAAGCATCTCACAACAGATACGTCCGGGTACCGCCATGTCTGCAGAGAATCGCGCTATTCTACCTGCATTTCAAAATAAAAGTTTCAAGTAAAAACAGCGCAGAAGCAGTTAAGAGAATTGTTGACGTCTAAAAGCGGAGAAACCGTCGTTACCAGATAACAATGTATTCCTTCAATTCTCTTGCGAGAAATACATGATGGAATTCCCATTTAGCAACATTTTCTGACAACAGAAAAACCATCAGTGAAGTAGTTAAAGTTTATTCGGTCACATTCATCGTTCAGAAATGTAGCTGACATCCCCAGGGCCCCTGAAGCGCGGATACCGACAACGCAAAATTCCTTGTCGGCGTATTTAACATCAGGGGGTTATTCGGGCATTATTCCCCCCTCTGCTTCTTTACCTCTGTAAACTTGTAGAGCTAGTTATTTTTCGATAATGACCCAGCAACCAAACAAATAACGAGCCAGCAACAGCCTGAATCCTCGATAGTGCAATGGGTTGAGAAGCTGTTCTGTTTTGGTACTACTTTTGCGACTGAAAAGTTCCGAACGCTCTATACGTACGAAATATACATCTCTGGAGCAAACAATACAAACATACCGCATTTAAATTAACAACTACAGGCCTGAACACATGAATCTCCATATAAAATCCATGAGTTAGGTTGTTTTCTGAATCTAGATCTGCCGTGCACACACCGTTCATCACAAGCAAATTCCCAAGGCAAGTAACTCATACTCTTGCCGACAAGAGTAGTTCCCCTTCTTTTAACGCAGTTTCTTCGACAACACTGACTGCAATCCGACGGTCAGTTTTCAACAATATTTCATTTTATAAACAGATCACACGCAACCAAATGCACACATCTCATCAATTTAAACAACATAAAGCGGTTTCATACACTATTTTCCCCAGAAAACTGAACTTCATACAGTAATTAACGTTGGAACACGGGTGCAAAAGTTCGTCTGCTAGTCCCATTTGACGAAAAAAACATGATCCTAAACGATACTAAAACATAAACAGAACACACAATATCTGCCTTTACCGCCACAGCAGAATAACAGCATATCTGTGTACTTGATTTTAGTCTAAAACAGGGAAACTGACAAGAAGTGTTAACAGAATGGAATGATTTGCACGGAACTATACAACCGCGCATTAATCGATCGCCTGCGCAGGTTGACTGGTTGAGTGATTCGGATTCGATCAAACTTTCTCACAAAAACTCCTGTTTTCTTTGAATAACTGAAGAAAGGAGGAATAAAGAGGTTACACACCTCGTCTCAGTGATTATTAAAAATAATGGTCTCAGTTCGCGGTCATGAAAAAGCTCGCTGAAGCTCGCATTTTTCATGATCCGCCAACTTCGACCATTATTTTTAATAATCACTGAGACTCGGCATGTAACCTCTACGTAATGTTCATCTTGTCTGGGAATGTTGAAGCTACTCTGAAGACGATATACGGATACACAAAACGGCTATTGAAATGAGCTTTTTTTTGTTCGACAGTGGTGGAAATGGTAGGTTCACTGCTGATTTTGTATCATTCCCGAATCCCCATCAAGACGACATGTGGATATGTGGATATGGAGAACAGTTAATCCTGTCTCAAATGTTCGGTTCACTGCCTCTGGGCAGAATTTTACAGGAGGGCATAAAGTCAATCCACTGAGCAAACAGCCTTGACGTATTTGTGTGTGGTTTTTGTATGGATTCATTTCTAAAAAGCAACTGGTGTCAATCTAGGAAGTTAATTAATTGAAAATACAAAGCAGCTCAAGAAGAAGTCTGGATGTTGATTTTGTGTATGTGTCCATGTGGAGGGAGGATCTTCTCTAATGTAAAAGCCTGGCCATATGTGAGATGGGGATCCGAACTGTTTACACGGGAAGGCAGTGTCTTTACAGTGTGTTGTTGCTATCGGACTTCAAAGATATTACCTTAGGGTCACATGTGTGTGTGTGTTTATGTGTGTGTGTGTGTGTGTGTGTGTGTGTGTGTGTGTGTGTGTGTGTGTGTGGCTGTATGCGTGTGCATGTATGCATGTGAACGTGCGTGCGTGCTTATGTACGTGTACTTGTACATGTGTTTTTCTGTACCTGCCTCTCTGTCTGTCTGTCTGTCTGTCTGTCTGTCTTGTCTGTCTGTCTGTCTGTATTTATGTTTAGCTCAGTGCGTGACTGCTTTCGTGCGTGACTGAGAGAGTGCGTCAGTGTATGTGTGCACATGCGTATGCACAGTTCATGTGCGGTGAACAGTATTTATTCTGGAATAGCGCTAGCTGGGGCACAAAAATGAGATCTTGACGTGAGGCCAAGGCTGACATGTGTGTGTCATTAGCGGGTGTTTTGCATGAGAGGTTGCCGGGACGTACTTTTTTGTGTTTTTCTGGTGTGTTTTTTAAATGATGAGACTTAGACAGGATTATATTTTTGCTCGTTGCTAACGAGTTTCGTGGTATTCTGTGCGATTGTCTAGAGAGAGAGAGAGAGAGAGAGAGAGAGAGAGAGAGAGAGAGAGAGAGAGAGAGAGAGAGAGAGAGAGAGAGAGATCAAATCAAATCAAATCAAATCAAATTTTTCGAGGGTTGTGGCATAAGCAATACAACGAGCTTTTTTTCAACCAGCCCTCGCCCAGAGAGGGGACTAATCTAATCACATATTTACACGGATATTAACGTAGAGAGAGAGAGAGAGAGAGAGAGAGAGAGAGAGAGAGAGAGAGAGAGAGAGAGAGAGAGAGAGAGAGAGAGAGAGAGAGAGAGAGAGAGAGCAAAGAGAGATAGAGAAATAGAATGAGAAAGAGAGAGAGAGAGAGACAGAGAGAGAGAGAGAGCGAGAGAGCGCGAGAGAGACAGACAGCGAGAGAGTGAGAGACAGAGCGAGAGAGACAGCCAGACAGAGAGAGCGAGAGAACGAGAGAGAGAGAGAGAGAGAGAGAGAGAGAGAGAGAGAGAGAGAGAGAGAGAAAGGACATAGTACAGACTTTCACAACAATCTGCTTCCCCAAAACGCGTGTACTCTTTTTCAACCGCTTCCTCTTCACGAAACAAACAAATCAACAGACAAACGAATACAAACACCTCAAACTATGCTAGGCATTGCAATTAACACAAAGGAGCAATGTCAAAAGAGGCAAAAAGAAGCTCCCCATACGTATACAGACAGCACCACGCTTTGTAAAAAAAAATGGTCTTCTCCACCATCTATCACTCTTTCCATCAGTTGTGAGAAAAACATAAAACATGGAACCACAGGTTGGTGGGATGGGGGGGGGGGGGGGGGGGCATGTTTTTTTTCTCTCCAGCTATGGCAAGGCCACACAGATCTACAACACATCAACGCCCAAGCAGAACACAGATCTCTTTACCAATCAGCGAAATGCTGTATCATCTCAAATTCACGCTTATGTATACGCACATTTATAGTAGACCTCCAAAAAGTCAGAGAAAATCAAGTCCTTAAACGGGGTGAATTCTTAAAAATGAGGTAAGGAACAGAAAATCAGAAAATGTGAGGTCTCAAACGGGAGAATTAAATTGGAGGGGGGGGGGGGGGGCTAACAGGAGGGAGGGTCTTGACAATGGGGGGGGGTGTTAACAGGGGGGGGGGGACCACTGTATCAACCAACACACAGGACGGTAACCCATATTTTATAACGGTCAGGTAGGCACAGGATATAGAACATCAACTTACACACATGCAGGCACATACGACCAGGCACACAAACAGTCGACACACAGGTACAAATAACGATCAGGTAGGCACACATAGCACATCATCCTACACACAGGTACATAACGCCAGGTACACAAATAGTCAATTTGCCGACACACATGTAGAAACGGTCAGGTCATCTTGAACACGCGGCCAGTACCGTGTAACTGGCCTTGAGACCGATCGATTCAAGGGGGGCAATCTCAGTCATCTGAAAGAGGGAAATCCAAACGCAATCCGCCTTGTTCGATTTTATGGGCTTGGACGATAGAGAAAAATAAGAAAAGCAAAAGCTGGAGTCCAGTCTAGACGAAACTGCTATCAAGAACGCAGAATTGAGTTGTTTTTTTTAGCCGTAAGCGCCATTTCTCATTTCGAATTTCTCATAACTGCTGGCGGCTGCAGTGAAACCAACAAAGGGGCCTCACTCTGGAAGAGTTTCCTGCTCCGATAAACATGGCGCTTACGGCTAAAAAAAACTCAGAAAAAATCAATTCTGCGTTCTTGATAGCAGTTTCGTCCAGACTGGACTCCAGCTTTTGCTTTTCTTATTTTTCTCTATCGTCCAAGCCCATAAAATCGAACAAGGCGGATTGCGTTTGGATTTCCCTCTTTCAGATGACTGAGATTGCCCCCCCCCCCCCCCCCCCCCCCCCCCCCCCCCCCCCCCCCCCCCCCCCCCCTTGAATCGATCGGTCGTCTCAAGGCCAGTTACACGGTACTGGCCGCGTGTTCAAGATGCGGTCAGGTAGGCACAGAGAAGTGTCAGTGTCCAAGCTATGCGGAAAAAAGAGGGATGCTAACATTCCTGGCAGAACTGGGGATTTTTACGAGAGCGTGTAGTCCATAGAAAACACGTGTCTTGGAAGCCATAGTCTTGTAATAGTGTCCGAAAAGCCAGCGTTGAAAACTGTATTCTTGGAAAAAAATGAAGTCAATAGAATATCTTAGAGTCCTCTTAGGTTACCCTCATGGAAATTTGGGTTGCTTTCTGTCTGTGAATTTGAGATCTTTATCGTGCGCATGCGGGATTGTTTGGACACCGACGCCTGCAAAAAAGTTGACTTTGGAAATAAATCCCTCGCCGAATCCGACGCCGATAATGACAAACTGGCTTTAGAGCCAGCGCCGCTACCGACTAAGCTATCTTCACGCCCCGAGTAAGGTGTTGGTATGTTTTGTGGACCGGCGACAGATTCCTGTTTTCGCCCAGCGCTGTTGCGGAATGCGTGTGGCATTCGAACATTCATACGGGTCTGGCTAGTGTTGAGAGATGGTCAGAATTGTCTGGGAGATAGTTATGTCTGTTTTCGTTTCTATGACAGGCTGAATTGACAACTGTCTATCCAGACCAAGGGTAAACAAAACAGACAAAAATAATGCTGCGCTTTAAAAAGAAAGAAAAGGCATTTCTTTTTGCCTGGGATACAACGTGACGTGTCGTATTTTCTCTAAAACAACAAAATAAGTGTGGGTAATAGACGAATTTCGATAATAACTCTGTCGGGTTTGTATGGGTTGTGAACAGTGGAATACCGGCCCTTGCTTTTACAGGGACAAACAATTCAGGAGCCAATCACAAGCGAGGGGTGTGTCGAAAACACGTGGACAAGGACCACGTGTGGATTTATTTGTCCTGGTCAAAGCAAGGGTATTCACTCTTTCACAACCCATTCAAACCCGACAGAGTTATTTCCGAACATCGTCTATTGGCTGTTTGGTTTAACAATTAAGTCTCATCAACCTTTTGTATGGGGGACCGATCTTTCTTTCTTTCTTTATTTGGTGTTTAACGTCGTTTTCAACCGTTCAAGGTTATATCGCGACAGGGAAAGGGGGGAGATGGGATAGAGCCACTTGTTAATTGTTTCTTGTTCGCAAAAGCACTAATCAAAAAATTGCTCCAGGGGCTTGCAACGTAGTACAATATATGACCTTACTGGGAGAATGCAAGTTTCCAGTACAAAGGACTTAACATTTCTTACATACTGCTTGACTAAAATCTTTACAAACATTGACTATATTCTATACAAGAAACATTTAACAAGGGTAAAAGGAGAAACAGAACCGTTAGTCGCCTCTTACGACATGCTGGGTAGCATCGGATAAATTCTTTCTCGTCCCAATCAATATGGGACTCCCCCTAACCCGCGGGGGGTATCTCTGACTGTCCTGACTGTCCTATCATCAGTTTGTTGAACAGATGTGCATGCATTCTGTTGTGTCCCGTTCGTAATCTAAAGGGGATGACCTGGTCCTCTCTGTTCAGGCTACAGTAGCTGTCGGCCTTGTTGTGTCTGGGGTACTCTTTCTGACAATTTTTTCGTGAGATGGTCTTGATGATGGTCTTTTCATCTTGGTAGGACCTCGCGCCCCCTACTTGGCGTAGACGACGCGTCCACCGGGTGGTGGATGGGGGAGCCTTCTCTACTAACTTCTGAGAGAAGGTCGCATCCCTCTCGATGCCGTGAACCTAATTAGGATCTTTTTCTTGTCTCTTTTCTATTTCTGCCTCCCCAAAGCCTTTTCACTTACCTTTTCTAACACATAAAATTCTCCACTTTTTTTCCCCAAAAATATGGTGAATTCCGAGTTTGTCATGTGTGACCAGGGGATGAGTGACCTTAATACTCATGGCGTATCTTGTGTAGTTTACATGGCTTCAAGTAGAAAAGAAGAAAGTGTTTTGGCTAGGTTACACACTGGTCACACTTATATAACACATGTTCACCTGCTTAAAAGAGAAGAGGCACCATGGTGCCACGCCTGTGATAATAGTTTTACTGTGATACATAGTTTTACTGTGATAGATTTCCTGACTTGTTTTTTTGGAATTGGTTTAATTTAAATTTGTGTAATGTTAAACTTGTGGGGTCCTGATTTGGCCAATATGGTCCGCTGGACCCAAAAAGCAACAGCTATCATATATCATATCATCTTGGTAGGAGACCAGTTTGTTTGGCTGTTCTAAGAGATCTCCTTGCTTTGCCAGTCTGTCCGATGTTTCGTTTCTGCGGACTCCACCGTGGGAAGGTACCCATTGTAGCGTGACGTCAGTTTTCCCCAGCATGTCGTAAGAGGTGACTAATTATAACGGATTCTGTTTCTCCTTTTACCCTTGTTAAGTGTTTCTTGTATTAGAATATAGTCAATGATTGTAAAGATTTTAGTCAAGCAGTATGTAAGAAATTTTAAGTCCTTTGTACTGGAAACTTGCATTCTCCCAGTAAGGTCATATATTGTACTACGTTGCAAGCCCCTGGAGCAAATTTTTGATTAGTGCTTTTGTGAACAAGAAACAATTGACAAGTGGCTCTATCCCCTCTCCCCCCTTTCCCCGTTGCGATATAACCTTCGTGGTTGAAAACGACGTTCAACATCAAATAAAGAAAAAGTATGTAAGAAATGTTAAGTCCTTTGTACTGGAAACTTGCATTCTCCCAGTAAGGTCATATATTGTAGTACGTTGCAAACCCCTGGAGCAAATTTTTGATTAGTGCTTTTGTGAACAAGAAACAATTGACAAGTGGCTCTATCCCATCTCCCCCCTTTCCCCGTCGCGATA
>NC_090258.1:26569450-26579450 GCF_037325665.1 Littorina saxatilis
TTTCACTGCCTTTGCCATGAGCGGTGGACTGACGATGCTACGAGTATACGGTCTTGCTGAAAAATGGCATTGCGTTCAGTTTCATTCTGTGAGTTCGACAGCTACTTGACTAAATATTGTATTTTCGCCTTACGCGACTTGTTTCTTTCTCCTCTTGATATAATGGCCTTTTAATGGGAGACTTTTCTATTTTTGCTTGAAGATGAAAGACATAGGTAAAAAGGAGCGAAGTGAGGAATAAGCCACCGCAGACTGCGTTGAAATGAGCTATCCCTTGTGCTTCTCTGTCTCTTTAGTCTTTTGCCAAACATAACTCACCGCGCTTTTTCTGGAGAACGTTTTGCTTTCAATTGACATCGTAATTGCTAGTCTGGGGGTGGAAAGAGACGGGTTTTTTTTGTTCTTTGTTTTCTTTCCATTTTACCTTTACTTGGAGGAAAAATGGGGGGGGGGGGTTGTCGAGGGGTATGGATGGAGAGGCGATATCAGTTGATTTACTTTGCCGTACGTTTTGTTCTAGCTTTATTGAAAATAGGGGGAGGGGGATACAACGATGCAGGAATGAGGGTAGGAGGTGGGCTATTTTAGGGGCGGAGGAAGGTATAGGAACTGTGAGTTATATTCCGTCTAGTTTTCTGAGCCGTCTTGATGTGGGTGTTCCTGCTCGTTCGCTTATCTGTAAAGTTGCTTTTTGAAAGATCAAAGACACCGGTGATTTCTGGCGCCATTGACGGAACTGGTTTACTGCTGCTTCTGCCTGAGGATGAGGGGGCCTGGTAGCTCAGTTGGTAGAGCACTAGATTTGAGAACTTTGGTTCACGGGTCAACTTGATGTGCAGACTCGGAGACGGTATCCATGTCCCACTCCGTGTCACAATAACGGCACGTAAATGACCTCGGTCATTCTGCCATAAGCGCAGGTGGCTGATCACACAAACACCTTGAAGGCGCGACTTTTGTTGCTGCCAGCATTCCACTGGGAGACAAGCAACCCGAATTTCCCAGCAATAGGATGATAAAATGAAGGAAATGATTTTAATGCATGCGAGTCACATCAGTGTCTAAAACAAAGACACATCAGACAGACACAATTGTGTGGAGAGAGAGGGAGACAGACAGAAAGACTGACACCGAAACAGACAGGGAGGGAGGGAGAGAGTGAGTAAAAAGCAGACTACCTTGAAATGTTCGCTTGCGGTGCTAAGGCCAAAAAAAAAAGGTCTGTTTACGGTAACCCGACCGACCCTATTTTTTTCGCGCGACCCTAGACTTTTTTTTGGCATTTGGGGGAACAAAAAAACAAAATTCTTTTGTTTTTTTTGCAAAATAACGTAAAAATATGGTTTTTAAAAAAAACAAAAAAAAAACAATTCCGACCTACCGACCCTATTTTTTGGGCCTATGTTACCGTAAACAGACCTATTTTTTTTTGGCCTAAAGAAAGGTAATACTTGCATATCTAACAATCTGCTAAAATGTTGAAATGTGTAATCAGGACGCTCTGACTGAAGGTAATACAAAACACCTGCACACTATAAAATTATCAAACTCTACACAAACTTCAAAGGAGCAGAAATCCCCACGTGACATCCTTATATGTCGTTTATAGCACGTTCAACGCGTGCAGTTCAGACATGACAACCCTGGCGCAATCTGTCTGTCAAAATTAGACATTCTTGACGCACCATGCTGATAGTGAAAACCCGGCCACCTTGAAATATGGTGCTTGTGTTCGGTCGCTTTGCTTGTTCAAGGAAAGTAAATCTGACAACGTAACAAAATCTGCTTTCCTGTTAACGTTTAAAAAAAAATGATGACGCTGATAAAGTAAGACGTAAAAGGGAGATTGAAAAGAGATAGATCTTGAGAGTGATAGACAGAAAGAAATAGAGCGAGAAGAGAGAGAAAGACTGAGCGAGAGAAGAGACCGACCGAGACGTACACAGACGCAGACAGTGGCAGATATACATGCAAACAAAGGTAGACAGTCGGGCAGACAAACTGACAGACAGCTCAGATAAATGCAGACAAACACAGCATATGCTAGGGGAAAAAAATCCGAAGTGGCCTGGATTTCACCAACAATTAAAGTCGACACATTTCTCTTGATTCAAGTTCTCCAGACAGGAACTTTCCGGAGCATCTTTGTGGCCTTGCGTCTCAGCTACTGTGTAAATGTAGCTTTTGAAAGGGGTATTTTGGTTCTGTTTGAAAATACAGGGACGTTAGCGGGGATTCGAACATTACCCCCCGCGGGTTAGGGGGAGTCCCATATTGGTTGGGACTAGAAAGAATTTACCCGATGCTACCCAGCATGTCGTAAGAGGCGACTAACGGTTCTGTTTCTTCTCTTCTTTTGTCTTATTTCTGCCTTACCAGTCCTTTCACCTATATTTCCTTCCAAGAAAACTCTCCCTACTATTCCCTGCAGTTTTCCAATTCTTTTCTTGTTGTCTTATTTCTACCTGACTGGATCCATCACCTTTATTTCACTTACCAAAAGTCTTCTTTTTCACATCCTTATTTCTCTGCACCCCGCATGTCGTATGAGGCGACTAACGGATTCTGTTTCTCCTTTTACCCTTGTTAAGTGGTTCTTGTATAGAATATAGTCAATGTTTGTAAAGATTTTAGTCAAGCAGTATGTAAGAAATGTTTAGTCCTTTGTACTGGAAACTTGCATTCTCCCAGTAAGGTCATATATTGTACTACGTTGCAAGCCCCTGGAGCAATGTTTTGATTAGTGCTTTTGTGAACAAGAAACACTTAACAAGTGGCTCTATCCCATCTTCCCCCCCTTTCCCCTATCCCATCTCCCCCTTTCCCTCGTCGTGATATAACCTTCGTGGTTGAAAACGACGTTAAACACCAAATAAAGAAAGAAAGATTCGAACATTGAAGACAGACTTGCGCAAGTACCGTTAAAACCTGACCAGTACCGGCACGGTTGGCCTAGTGGTAAGGCGTCCGCCCCGTGATCGGGAGGTCGTAGGTTCGAACCCCGGCCGGGTCATGCCTAAGACTTTAAAATTGGCAATCTAGTGGCTGCTCCGCCTGGCGTCTGGCATTATGGGGTTAGTGCTAGGACTGGTTGGTCCGGTGTCAGAATAATGTGACTGGGTGAGACATGAAGCCTGTGCTGCGACTTCTGTCTTGTGTGTGGCGCACGTTATATGTCAAAGCAGCACCGCCCTGATATGGCCCTTTGTGGTCGGCTGGGCGTTAAGCAAACAAACAAACAAACCTGACCAATGGGCGGTTCTGGTGAGGTTATGCCCCTTCTTTCTTTCGGCTGGTAACAGGCGGAACCTCGCGGCAAGATCACACGAGATTGGAAAAAAACCGTGCATTGGTCACATATAGCGTGTCGCTTTGGTAACAGTTCGTGTGTAAGTCGTGCATTTTATACAGTAAAAAGACAATGGTAACAGGCGGAACCTCGCGGTAAGATCACAGGAGTTGTCTCGCGTTATCACCCCAGAAGCGCTCATTCCTGCACCTCTGTGCCCTAAACTTCAAACAAGCAGCAACGGTGACATCAGATCTCCCGACAGGAATGTATAGAAACAAATTGTTTAAAAGGCGATGTATCTCTCCTACTAAAACATGTTTTTAAAAAAGAGATTAGCGGGTAGTAACAGAGACACCCCCCGCGGGTTAGGGGGAAGAATTTACCCGATGCTCCCCAGCATGTCGTAAGAGGCGACTAACGGATTCTGTTTCTCCTTTTACCCTTGTTAAGTGTTTCTTGTATAAAATATAGTCAATGTTTGTAAAGATTTTAGTCAAGCAGTAGGTAAGAAATGTTAAGTCCTTTGTACTGGAAACTTGCATTCTCCCAGTAAGGTCATATATTTAGAAAGAAAGATCCAAGACGTTTGAGTTTCGCTGGCCAAATTCTTCAAGAAGAACATCTGCCAAGAATGCAAAACACGTACAGAAAATTAAAAGATAACGCTTTACAATGACAAAATCCCGCTTGTTTTTCTTTTACATTTTTCCTCTTCTTTTTGAAAGGTCCTGATTTGGCCTATATGGTCCGCTGGACCCAAAAAGCAACACGAATCAAATCAAATCATTTCCCGTCAAACAATTCTGGGCACGTAATATAAGCATTATGATTTGCTTGTGCGTGTCCTAGTTGCATGTTTTGAATTGTTTCATGCTAAGAATTCTGAATAAAATTGTTTAAACCAAACAATGGGGGCCAACATATGTGACCTGGCTAGGCTTTTATATGGGTTAAGGCCATGCAACTATGGATGCAATTTGAATTTAAAAAAATCCTTGACACGTAGGGTTTCGATTTAGCTTTTATGTTCCCTTCGGGTGACGTTCCTAATTTTGTCCAGTAAAATTGGTTAATTTAAATGTGTAAACCCCCCGCGAGTTTGGGGGAAGAATTTACCGATGCTCCCCAGCATGTCGTAGGAGGCGACTAACGGATTCTGTTTCTCCTTTTACCCTTAAGTGTTTCTTGTATAGAATAAAGTCAATTTTTGTACAGATTTTAGTCAAGCAGTATGTAAGAAATGTTAAGTCCTTTGTACTGGAAACTTGCATTCTCCCAGTAAGGTCATATATTGTACAACGTTGCAAGCCCCTGGAGCAAATTTTTGATTAGTGCTTTTGTGAACAAGAAACAATTGACAAGTGGCTCTATCCCATCTCCCCCCTTTCCCCGTCGCGATATAACCTTCGTGGTTGAAAACGACGTTGAATACCAAATAAAGTAAAGCAGTTTATTTTCACATAAATTAGCAGAACAGGGAGAGGGTGAATTTGCGTTTTTTTCGGGGGTTGGGGAGGGATCGGGGTAAATATACTATCTGTCATGTGCGTGCGTTAGTTAGCGTCTGTGCGAGTGAGTGAGGAAAGGATTTAGAGAGAGACGTGGTGACGGAGACGACTAAAGAGAGATAGAGAGAAAGATAGGCAGATAGAGAGACATATTAGACCGAGACACAACCAGCCAGACGGACAGACAGACTTCAAAAAAGCAAAGAGCAGAAATAATCGATGGCAGTGCAGTTGAGCTGAAATAAAGTAGAACTCCTTGTCAAGCACTTACAAAAAAAGCTTGATCAAAGAGCGGCCAATAGCCATCAACACGGGTGGAATCGTCAAAGACGAGTTGGTCAATTAGTCTCACGTGGAGCATCAGTGGTTTCTACCCCCCGCGGGTTAGGGGGAGTCCCATATTGGTTGGGACTAGAAAGAATTTACCCGATGCTACCCAGCATGTCGTAAGAGGCGACTAACGGTTCTGTTTCTTCTCTTCTTTTGTCTTATTTCTGCCTTACCAGTCCTTTCACCTATATTTC
The DNA here is from genome assembly GCF_037325665.1 of Littorina saxatilis. Classification (NCBI taxonomy): domain Eukaryota; kingdom Metazoa; phylum Mollusca; class Gastropoda; order Littorinimorpha; family Littorinidae; genus Littorina; species Littorina saxatilis. Next base: position 26,574,775 of record NC_090258.1, read on the forward strand.
CTTCCAAGAAAACTCTCCCTACTATTCCCTGCAGTTTTCCAATTCTTTTCTTGTTGTCTTATTTCTACCTGACTGGATCCATCACCTTTATTTCACTTACCAAAAGTCTTCTTTTCCACATCCTTATTTCTCTGCACCCCGCATGTCGTATGAGGCGACTAACGGATTCTGTTTCTCCTTTAACCCTTGTTAAGTGGTTCTTGTATAGAATATAGTCAATGTTTGTAAAGATTTTAGTCAAGCAGTATGTAAGAAATGTTTAGTCCTTTGTACTGGAAACTTGCATTCTCCCAGTAAGGTCATATATTGTACTACGTTGCAAGCCCCTGGAGCAATTTTTTGATTAGTGCTTTTGTGAACAAGAAACACTTAACAAGTGGCTCTATCCCATCTCCCCCCTTTCCCCTATCCCATCTCCCCCTTTCCCTCGTCGCGATATAACCTTCGTGGTTGAAAACGACGTTAAACACCAAATAAAGAAAGAAAGATCAGTGGTTTACGGGACAGGTTCATTGCCTTTTCCAAGGTCGTAACATTTTTGTTTTATCTATTGGTCATCATCCGGAAAAATACCCACCTTCTTCTTCAAAGGTGGTTCCTTATTTGATTTTGGTGGAGTCCTTGAAGCAAGCCCATCCTTCAAAAAATCGTCTTTTTGTGCGAGGTATGTGGCGTATTTCTTTAGTACTTTTAGCAAACCAATTCTTCGAAAAATATCAAAGAGAGGAGCCCTTCCTAGGGTACCTTCGTAGCATATCCTTTATTCAAAAATTCTCTTTACTTGTAGCGCATTTCATGTACATCAACTCGAAAATGCGCCACACGCAGCTAGACGAAAAAAGTCATGAACTATTTCCGGTGATCTTAAATCAACTTGACCTCTCGTGGTCAGTCTTTGATGTCAAAATGTCTGCGTCGCAGGGGTGCCGGACTGTACTTCATTTCGGAAACATATTTAAGTACTAGTGAAGTACCTATGGTGATATTTTCTTGAGACAGCCTCTGGACTAAAAGTATTTCGAATCATACTGGGATTGATAAACTCCTTTATAGCCGGAGGAAGGTTGTTCCGACGCGGGAAGAAGTGCATGGTGGCATAGTGGCATGGTGCATGGTGGCATTCCCAGCCAAGGTAATGGATGTCCGAAAAAGGTTATAAAGGTTATTATAGACTGGTGTTTTTGATGGGATAGCCCTGAAGAAACGAAGAAGAAGAATTCAGGAAATAAATCGCAGATAGACGCACGGATAGACTAGCGGACTTACGGAATGTCGAACAGACCTACAAGCGAGTGGACAAACTGACAAAAAACAACAAAAACAAGAAATTCCTCCGAGGTAGGAAAAACACCCCCGTCAGAGAACTCAGAACTTTATTACATGCGGAGAGAGAGAGAGAAGTCAGAAGTGAGAAGTGAGAAGTCTGAAGTCTGAAGTCTGAAGTCTGAATGTTTATTCGCGTAAAGGGTACGTCGAGGTTGGTGGCAGTGAGAATGGTTATTTCCCTTTGGCCATTAATATGTCACTCTTAATCTTAATCCACCAATAACTCCCTAACCGTGTGTTTGACTGGTCCCAATTTTTGTAAGGACCGTCTCAGGAATGTATAGAACCTGTTCACCAAGTTTGGTGACGATCGGTCCGTTCATTCTTGAGATCTATATGCGAACACAAACACACAAACACACAAACAAACAAACACATCCAGTGAAACCTATACACACCCCTATACCGGGGGTGTAATAATAGGCAGACAAAGAGACAGAAGCACAGATAGAAAGACGGACAGATGCACATACAGAGGCTGACGGACACGCAAAAAAACCTGAAACACAAGAATAACGCAACCAGTAAACCAAAACCGTATAACGAAACAATCTTTTCACATCAAGACAAAGACATATATAAGCATGTCAACAAAAGCACCACATCTAAGACTAAGTACGGACGATACTTTCACATCTGTACACTCTACAAGATTGCTTTCGATCAGGAAGCCATTGTTTTCACTAACCAACTCTGTGGACAACCAGTACAAATGCTATTAGTAAAGGGATAGTGTTGTGATAATCAAACCATCCGGAAGACATATCCATAATCGATTGTATACAACGGGACGAAGTATAGAGGGGGAAGGGAAGAGAGAGGATGAGGCCAAAGAAGGATACGAGAGTAGTGCACACAGAAACACGCAGTACTGTGACTAGATTGTGTGTGTGTGTGTGCGGTGTGTGGTGTGTGTGTGTGTGTGTGAGGAACGGAGAGAGAGGGACGAAGATGGAGAGGACCAGAGGGGAAGAGGACCAGAGAGCGAGAGCGAGAGAGAGAGAGCGAGAGAGAGAGAGATAAGATAATTCTTTATTAACGAGGTCAATGGCATAAACAACTGAATGCTTTGTTTCATCCAGGCCTCATCGTTGAGAGGGACGAATCGAATGATTATTCGTGAAATAGGGAGGAAGAAAGACAGAGAGAGATGGAGAGACAAATGTGGCGAGAGATAGAGTGAAGACGGCGAGAGAGAGCGAGGGCGGGGGAGAAATGCAGACAGATCGAGGGAGAGACAGAGGTGGCGAGAGATAGAGAGAGGGTGATGAGAGAGAGATACAGACAGGGAGAAAGATACAGTGGGGGATAGGGAGACACTCGCAGAGACAGAGGGGACGAAAGAGAGAGAGGACGAGGGAGAAATTCAGACAGATCGGGGGAGAGACAGAGATGGAGAGAGTAGAGAGAGAGACAGAGATGGAGAGAGTAGAGAGAGAGAGAGAGAGGTAGAGAGAGAGGGAGAGAGTAGAGAGAGAGACGGAGAGTAGAGAGATAGACTGAGAGAGAGACAGACAGAGAGAGAGACAGAGATGGAGAGAGTAGAGACAGAGATGGAGAGAGGAGAGAGACAGATGGAGAGAGTAGAGAGAGAGACAGAGATGGAGAGAGTGGAGAGAGTAGAGAGAGAGACAGAGATGGAGAGAGTGGAGAGAGTAGAGAGAGACAGAGATGGAGAGAGTAGAGAGAGAGACAGAGATGGAGAGAGTAGAGAGAGAGAGAGAGACGGACAGAAAGAAAGACAGGAATAAAGATACAATGGGGGATAGGTAGACGCTCGCAGACACAGACAACACAGAGACAGAGGGGGCGGGAGTGGGAGGGATGTCGGAGGTGGTGTTTGGACCCCCCCCCCCCCCCCTTCCCTGTCGCGATATAACCTTGAACGGTTGAAAACGACGTTAAACACCAAATGAAGAAAGAAAGAAAGGTGGTGTTTGGAGGACATGCTTTCACTTAAGTGACACAGCCTCCGGAAGACACTTCCTCTGCTTCGTTCATCTTCTTCTGCGTTCATGGGCTCACATCCCGCCTTCCCCTGCCACCCACGCCATCACTGATCGAGATTCTTCAAATCTGTCGGCGTCATCCGGTGCGTTTTCTTCGTCATTAAACACGATTTACTCTCGTTAACTCTCTGAATCACTGGTATCTTAGTCAGCCCCCAGGCCATGATAACTCGAGTGAAAGCATCCCACACGTTTTGTAATTCATTTCCTGGGGAAAACGGGCATGAAGTCGACAGGAATGTTCGAAATATCGACGCATCTGAATCGTCCCCAAGGCTATGATAACTTTTTGTATAAGGATCAGATAAATGCCTGTTCCCAATGGCTTCTTCTTTTTCTGCGATTGACGTTCTTTGCCGTTATTTATATCCTTAGCTCGGTGGCTGCCATGAATTCTTTTAATTCTCGATAAAAATGAACCTGAAATCGACAGGAATATTCCGGATATCAGGTGGGTTTTTTTAAATGTTATTTCTGCGCACTATACTTACGCTTGTATACGACGCTAAAATCGACGTTAAACACCAAATAAAGAAAGAACGACGCAAAAATCCCATCTTAACCAAGTTAAATCGATCTCAATACTAAAATGAGAATTATTGAATGTATTTATTTTGCTTCGGGTGTGCATGAGTATATAATTATGCTTTAAAACGTAACATTAAGACAATTTCCCAAAGCACGCCAGACAAAATGTTAGTATACATTTAATTTATGTTCACGACTGTGACTCAGACTGATAACTCGTTGCGTGTGGGATCATTCTGCCAAGATGGTGCCGACATGTTGTAGTTCTTTCATGTTAGGTTTTAGGACAACTCTTGTGTGTCAGTTTTATAAGAGTTTTGATTTTTTTCAGGGCTAATTTAGTTATTTGCACTGGGTTGATAATTGTCCATAATTATTTATTTTTTATTTGTATTTCTTTTCTCTTTTTTTGCCAAGCACATCATTGTGGGGCTTTTCATCAATGACATAATTATATTTTGCTTCGTCAATAATGTCGACATTTCTAGAGCAATTTCGATTTCAAAGAAAATTGAAAGGAAATGGCCACAAAAAGGTGTCGATGAATTGCCTTCCATCAATTGCCAAAATGTCGTGCAGAACTCGCGTATCTGGCTTCACGTTTCATTTTTGGCAATAATCATGTCAATTCGAAATTTTGATCGATTTGCACATGCCCGCATAATGATAATTTAGACATTTTTGTTTGCCCAAAATTAATTTGAATTTTTTTAAGAGAAATTATGTCCGGAACTTATCCTCTGTATAAAGTATCAGTCAAACACAATTGTTTTTACATTTAGTCAAGTTATGACTAAATGTTTTAACATCGAG
>NC_090258.1:26584450-26589450 GCF_037325665.1 Littorina saxatilis
CTCTTGCCACAATCGTTTGGAGGCAAACCTCCACTACAACACACCGGCACGGTTGGCCTAGTGGTAAGGCGTCCGCCCCGTGATCGGGAAGTCGTGGGTTCGAACCCCGGCCGGCAATCTAGTGGCTGCTCCGCCTGGCGTCTGGCATTATGGGGTTAGTTGGTCCGGTGTCAGAAAAATGTGACTGGGTGAGACATGAAGCCTGTGCTGCGACTTCTGTCTTGTGTGTGGCGCACGTTATAATTATGTCAAAGCAGCACCGCCCTGATATGGCCCTTCGTGGTCGGCTGGGCGTTAAGCAAACAAACAAACAAACAAACCACTGCTACACCCCCACCCCCCCCCCCCTCCCTCCTTACTTCTACGCCCCGCCCACATCCGCTATCTACATTCCTTCCCCCTCCCTCTCCATCCTTGTCCAGTCCTAAATACCATCGCCTCACCTTCAGTTTGAAAAAAGATTATCGTTCCTCTTAACTGACACGTCAATTCAGGAAGAAATCCCGCTTTGAAAACGCTGTTGACTTTTAGTGTGCGTCAAAGTGTTATGATGCTCGTATCCCATACACGCACACACACATACCCACACAAAACACACACACACACACACACACACACACCACATACCCACAACAAACACACACACACAACACGCATGAACGCACACACACACACACACACACACACACACACACACACACACACACACACACACACACACAGACCCCCCGCGGGTTAGGGGGAAGAATTTACCCGATGCTCTCCAGCATGTCGTAAGAGGCGACTAACGGATTCTGTTTCTCTTTTTACCCTTGTTAAGTGTTTCTTGTATAGAATATAGTCAATTTTTGTAAAGATTTTAGTCAAGCAGTATGTAAGAAATGTCAAGTCCTTTGTACTGGAAACTTGCATTCTCCCAGTAAGGTAATACATTGTACTACGTTGCAAGCCCCTGGAGCAAATTTTTGATTAGTGCTTTTGTGAACAAGAAACAATTGACAAGTGGCTCTATCCCCTCTCCCCCCTTTCCCCGTCGCGATATAACCTTCGTGGTTGAAAACGACGTTAAACACCAAATAAAGAAAGAAGACACACACAGCCTAAGGAGATGTGTGGTGGTTTACATAGTGGTTTACACTGGAAGGAGGGTATCTTTAAGTTATGGGGAGAATGATTCAGGCAGACAACTTGTCCCAAGGGCAAAATGTGAACTGAGGAAAGAAACCAAGTTGTATCGGTCTCGATTGGCAGTATCAGCCGAAGACACGATACAGAATGATAACCAACCACTTGGAGCCTGATGTCTTGGGTGCATCAAGTACTAACATCTTCGAGAATGCAATAATCCTATGCCCTTAGCTCCGCGGTCATGAAGCAACGGCTCAATCATACACTTTAGGGATGAGACTTTTTACATAACAAATTAATGGTTCTAAGAACCCCCCCCCCCCTCTCCCTCCGTCCAACCGAAAAGTCTATTTTCACTTTCTGCGCTAACTCACTCGTGTTAAATATTTCTGCGAAAGTAGATGACTGACACAGATGTGCGAAAGTAGATAATAAAAACTCGACGCAGCGAAACATATGCATTTTCGATTTCTGCAGCAGATAACGATACGAAATAAATATACAGTATAAATCTCATGTGTATAGCATGTGCCCGCAACGAGTTAATGCTCTTTTTGTTTGATTCTGTTATTCCTACAAACTCAAAGATCTGAAATAAATGTACGCTGTAAAACGCCTGGTATTCGTCAAGTTTGCCAAATATTGTCCCATTCCTCTGTTTTTGTTTTGTCTCCAAACACGCAGATACGAAATAAGTGTAGGCTATAAAATGCACAGCAATAATATTGCAACACGCGCATATCTTTTCTCAAGGCATGAGAAAACGGGTAGATCATAGAAAATAGGTAGATCCACAAATACACTCAGACACTCAGACACACGCACACATACACTCACCCACAGAGGGATAGACAGAGAGAGAGAGAGAGGGGGGGGGGGGGGGGGAAGAGAGAGAGTGGGGGGGGGGGAAGAAAATGACACGAGACGAAGGTAGTAAACAGAAATAAAAGTACGACACACACATTTTCCATCGCCATATTCAGTTTTAAGGGTAGATTATGTAATACTACCCCGATCAAAGAGGAATAGGAGAATCAACACGCAAACCCACAATGACAATTACATTGTGCATATGAAAACGACATTAGACAGAAAGACCGACAGACAGGTAAAGAGAAAGAAGACAAACAGATACAGAGAATAAAACAGACACACAAGCTGGCTGAAAGACAGATAGACCAGACAGTTAATTGATAATAATTTGTGTGCAACAGGGCTGTATTTTGGTTTTAAATTTTGTATATATTCATTCATTCCTTTCGTTCGTTTATTCATTCATTCATTCATTCATTATTTCTTTATCTCGTAATTTATCTCGTTATTTGTGTATCTAATTATTTATTTATTTATTTATTTGGCTTACCTGTGTGCCAGTAAACATCAAGACCCTGGCAGTGTGTGAGCAGAAGACAGAATGACAGCAGGACGAACATCGCGTGGCAACAGAGCCGTGAGCTGGAAAGCCCACGGCAGCCATATTCCATCCTCGGGCCTGTCAACAACCCACTTGACAGGAAGTGACGTATCATGCAGCACGTGACGACGGCGTCATGACGGCGGTACTCCCATTACGACGCGTTGATAATAATCCATGGGTAGTCACTCTGCAAGCACAAAAAAGAGGGGTTAAGTCTGTGCGAGGAATAAGCAAAATTTACACTTTTGCTTTTTCATGCCCCTTCAACCTATTAATGATTATCGAGGAATGCAACAATTACAAAAAAAGGTTAATGGTAAAAACGTCAAAGGACAGTAGGTTGAGGATATTTTGTTCGAGGGTCAGAATGTTGAAAGGTAGTTCAATAGTAAAAGCACAATTTAACAGAGAAGCAGGATTCCTCTTTTCAAACCAACTGACGGAGAGAGACAGACATAAAGAGACAGATAGCTGCTACCAAGGGAAGAAAAGTTCACTCGCTTTGTGCAATAAAGTTGAAATCACTCTTTATGAACACATCAAAGTAAGCCAACGAAGCAGCAGTAACTACATGACTTCGGTTTGTTACACAAAAGGTCGATGTACTATTCATACGCACTTAAAACGCATACAATGAAACCATCACAATTATCACAAAACGCCAAGGGAAGTAATTCCCTTCTGGAAACTGATTATGATCGACAGCAATTGTAGTTTATGTGGGTTACCGACCTTAGCGGAAGGTACATGGCGCGGTATCTAGTTTATGGGAGTTGTCGACCTTTCCGGAAGCTATCTTACTTCGACTAACCCATGGATAGACAGATGAATTCCCCGATCAAACTGAGCGAAGAACGCTCAAAATCATTCTAGATGCTGTTCGAATCAAGTATCTCCATCTTGATTGATATATCACACGCACTCTACACGAAATGGGCGGAGCTTGTGTGCTGGATGTCACGTGGTTAGGGTTAATAGTAGTCTTGAGAGCACGCAAGTTATCCAACCCATAGACCCCGTCCCCCCTCCCCCCCCCCCCACCCCTCGTGTCAAGTGCCTGTGTTTGTATAGATTCATGTCTTCGTTTTTGGTAATGCTTACACAAATTGTTTACGGAAGAAGTGAATGCAATTGGTGCATTAATGAATAACTGCATGATTTTTTTTTTTTTTTATCGATTTCAAGCAAGAAGTTTGGAGTGGGATTCGATCATTTAACCGTTGCAAGCTATAACTGCCCTCTATTCTTCACCATTCCTCGACCTGTCCAAACCGACCCCCATCTCATCACCCCAAACCCCGGACCTCCCCCCCCCCCCCCTCTCTCTCATTTCCTTATCCCCTCCATCCCATTTTGTTTCAGTCCCCTGTTCAGTAAATTAGGTGTAATACCACCCCCCGCGGGTTAAGGGGAAGAATTTACCCGATGCTCCCCAGCATGTCGTACGAGGCGACTAACGGATTCTGTTTCTCCTTTTACCCTTGTTAAGTGTTTCTTGTATAGAATATAGTCAATTTTTGTACAGATTTTAGTCAAGCCGTATGTAAGAAATGTTAAGTCCTTTGTACTGGATTTAACTTGCATTCTCCCAGTAAGGTCATATATTGTACTACGTTGCAAGCCCCTGGAGCAAATTTTTGATTAGTGCTTTTGTGAACAAGAAACCATTGACAAGTGGCTCTATCCCCTCTCCCCCCTTTCCCCGTCGCGATATAACCTTCGTGGTTGAAAACGACGTTAAACACCAGATAAAGAAAGAAAGAAAGGTGTAATACCTGAGTCTCACAGTAACTGTTTCGACAGACAAGAAAAGTCTGGAAAAAATTGCCTCATGCAACTAAAGCAAAACAAAACACGGGGAAACCTGCTAGACGGAGACAAAATCAAATCACATGCAGACATTAACCCAGTTTACTCCAAAGATTGCCTATATCGGAGAAAATGTATTCCAGACGAGAGTTACACACATCTTCAGCGTCAAACTGTAAGATATAAACAACAGAACTTAGCAATACCCGGATAGCGTAAATAACAAAAACTAAAATTCACCGGAAAACATATATAACCTAAACCGGAAAAAAAAAGAAAACCAAAACAAGTAAAGACTGTTAAAAACGGATCTCTGACAAATTGGAACAGAAATATTCCCTCAATAAAAACAAAAGCCGCAAAAATGTGGGCAACACACAGCACGGCTAACTTGACAACCATGCGTGGTCTGGTGGTTTACAGACTTGAACAGCACAGACACAGATCTTAAGATATACGGCTCAATTTACTTTTTTAGCTACAGGGTTAGATTTAGAGATAGACTGCTATTTACAGCCTTTTCCGTAGCTTCCAAAAAACCCATTCACCCAACCCCACTTTTCGTCTCAAAAGAGAGAAGGCAATGCACTTTTTTTTTTCTTTTACGACATCGATACTCCTTTTTTCCTCTCCAACATCGATATCA
>NC_090258.1:26594450-26599450 GCF_037325665.1 Littorina saxatilis
GATAATCAAAAAACAAGAAAGGTAGGTTGTTGGAACGTTTGTTATTGACAAAACAATACATTCACAGATATTTCGACCCAACGGTCTTTTAAGTGAACAGACAAACAAATATTCACACAAAACTTATCTTGATAGTTCTATCAGTTTACGTCCACTCGTCAGGAAGCCGAGCGAATGAATGAAAAGAAGAGTTGTTCTTCTGTTGGCATTGATAGATTTTGTCATGCATGACAGGTCGTTTGGAAGGGAAGCGTAGTGGTATTCGATCGTTGGTGTTGGTTTGTTGTATTGTATGTTTATGTACATATATATATACACAGAAAAAAACACAGAAAAAAAGAGAGACAGAGACAGACAGTCACACAGACAGACAGAGAGCGAAAGACAGATAGGAATAAAGAGAGACAGAGACAGTCACACAGACAGAGTGAGAAGGAGACTAATAGTCTATACATCTGCTCCCTGTTGGTGTGTCCTCGACTAATAAACATAATACACGCACGCAAAACTAACCACTATGCCGCTTCACAGGTATACACTGTCATAAAAAGCAAAGAACAACAAGTCGCGTAAGGCGAAAATACAACATTTAGTCAAGTAGCTGTCGAACTCACAGAATGAAACTGAACGCAATGCCATTTTTCAGCAAGACCGTATACTCGTAGCATCGTCAGTCCACCGCTCATGGCAAAGGCAGTGAAATTGACAAGAAGAGCGGGGTAGTAGTTGCGCTAAGAAGGATAGCACGCTTTTCTGTACCTCTCTTCGTTTTAACTTTCTGAGCGTGTTTTTAATCCAAACATATCATATCTATATGTTTTTGGAATCAGGAACCGACAAGGAATAAGATGAAAGTGTTTTTAAATTGATTTCGACAATTTAATTTTGATAATAATTTGTATATATTTAATTTTCAGAGCTTGTTTTTAATCCAATCATAACATATTTACATGTTTTCGGAATCAGGAAATGATAAAGAATAAGATGAACGTAAATTTGGATCGTTTTATAAAGTTTTAATTTTTTTTACAATTTTCAGATTTTTAATGACCAAAGTCATTAATTAATTTTTAAGCCACCAAGCTGAAATGCAATACCGAAGTCCGGGCTTCGTCGAAGATTACTTGACCAAAATTTCAACCAATTTTATTGAAAAATGAGAGCGTGACAGTGCCGCCTCAACTTTCACGAAAAGCCGGATATGACGTCATCAAAGACATTTATCAAAAAAATGAAAAAAACGTTCGGGGATGTCATACCCAGTAACTCTCATGTCAAATTTCATAAAGATCGGTCCAGTAGTTTAGTCTGAATCGCTCTACACACACACACACACACACACAGACACACACACGCACATACACCACGACCCTCGTCTCGATTCCCCCCTCTACGTTAAAACATTTAGTCAAAACTTGACTAAATGTAAAAACCGCAGCAGCTGGTTCCAGGTGAGTCACTTAGACAAGACAAGAACTGTTTGTGTTTGGCTGTGATCCTTAGTAATTATGTTGAGCTCTTTCGAAGTTTACATGTGCGGGAATGTTTGAAGAGGCGATTTGTTTGCCCGTGTTTTGACACCTGTGATCAAAGTTGTTTTTGAGGTATTTTACGTTTGTGTTTTTTTGGTTTACTTTAGATGATATAATTGCTTTTGTGTCGTGTTAATCACGTGTGGGTGTTTGTGTGTGGAGGGGGGGGGGGTATGTGGGGTGGGCGTATGAGTTCATAAAGAGTACCTATGTCGTCAGTTTCATTAGATGCTATATTTTGTGACTTCTATATATATACATACGACTTGTGCCTGTCTGTCTGTGTGTTCGCGATGCGCGGCCAAGGTTCTTGATGGATCTGTTTCAAATTTGGTGGCCATATTCAGGTACACCCCGGACACAACCTGGTCGATGAGTCTCAATATTTCAACACGTGCTCTCAGCGCGCAGTGCTGAACCGATTTTGGTTTTTCTCTGGATCCATTCCCAGTAACTCTTCCTTATCTTCTCCAGTGTTTTCAGCGTTTATCTCCCTTCCTTCGTGTGGCGCGCGGATATTCCCATTTTGTTACTATTTTTAGAAGGTCACTGCACTGTCCAGAACGCTTTCCTTGCACCCCTAAGTTGTCCTCACTGTAAAAGTGCAAAGGTCGAATCAATTTATAGCCACGCGAAAAATACACTGTCATCTATCTCTATATATTTATAGATATAGATATATATATATATATATATATATATATATATATATATACGGCTTTTCTGTGTGTGTGTGTGTGTGTGTGTGTGTGTGTGTGTGTGTGTGTGTGTGTGTGTGGGCAACACCTGTGGATTGTAGAGTTCTGTTTGTGATGTGGTCTGGCGGCTTTTGTGTGTCTGTATGTTCTGGCCTTCCTTTGAGAAGCCATAACAGTTTTAAAAGGGCTTAGAGATAAGCTCTACATTTCTCAATCCTGTATGAGTGGACTTCGCCTCCAAAGGTGATTGTGGTGTTTCGGCACTCGGTTACATTCGGCGTCGTCGACAGGGATGGGACTCGACATGATATGATCAGGAATGGCATTATGGCCACTGAATCATTTTCGTGCTGTTCCCATTCCACGAATCTGGGAGGGACCTAAGCTTGGCGGGTCCATGGTTCGGAATTTTGGGGACAAAGTTCATTCAAACGGGGGCGGGTGTGACAGGGAGACTACCGTCGCCCTTCACAGCAGACTCTGCAGAGTTGTTCGCCTTGGAAATTGTGAGCTATTTATAGCTTGCAAGGCAACCCCTGTGGATTGTAGAGTTCTGTTTGTAATATCGTAAATATTCTGCATCAAATTTGGTGGGCATATTCAGGTGGACCCCGGGCACAAACTGGTGGATGAACATTTTCAACACGTGCTCTAAGCCGGCGAACCGCTACTCTGTCTCGCGATCCACCCGGCGAAGCCGGGTATTCCTCTAGTATATATATATGGTGACTGTTCCCAAATCAGGACGACAAACACACGTAATTACATGTACTTGTGTTTACAAGCAGTGTGTTTGTGCGTGTGCTTACGTGCGCGCATGCGTTTGTGATTTGTTTTTAGGCCTGCGTGTGTGTTAGTCACTGTAGTTTCAGTCTTTCTTTTTGTTTTGCTAAGTTTCCTTTTATAAGAGGGACGGAGAAGAGAGATGTGCATAGCATAATAAGGCTGTCTTCATAACATACTGTCACGTTGTTATCTGTTTCTCGTGCGTGTGTGCGTGCCGGCGTGCGTGCGTTTGTGTTAGTGTGTGTGTATTTCTGTCATTTTGTTTCCGCTTTCCTTCTGTGAGTGGGGGCGGAAACGGGATGTGTGCATAACATAATTGAGCTGTCTTCATAACTTGCTTTCACGTTTTGTTTAGTATTTTCGTGGCGAGGTTAAAACATGGTTTTAGCTGCTGCTAAGAGCAAGGGGGGGAGGGGATGGGGGGGTTGGAGATCAACGCATTTACGGTTCAAAACCCTATCTGAAAACCAGGCGCCGCACATAATCTTCCAAAACGCCAGAGGCACCGTTGCAGATCGGCAGCAGGCCATGTAAACACAGAGATTAAAATCTCACCGCACATGAGAAATGAGACTTCTTCCCTAATCATGACAAGCCTGTGGCATGGGTCTGGCTAATCCGCCAAATTCGCATGCTCAGCTTTATCTAAAACAGGAGGGAAAGAGAGTTCGTGTAAGAGAGAGAGAGAGAGATAGAGAGGGGGGGAGAGAGAGTGAGAGTGAGAGAGAGAGAACTCAGAACTCAGAACTTTATTACATAAGGATAAAGGTTTTAGGCTTAGCCTAATCTTCCAACCTGTCCTTGGAACATATACAGAGAATAAGAGAGAGAGAGAGAGAGAGAGAGAGAGAGAGAGAGAGAGAGTGTGTGTGAAAGTTAGAGAGAGAGGGAAGAAATAGTAGGAGGAAGAAAAGCAAGACAGTGAATAAGAAACCTGTGGAATATTGATCTCTTCTGTATGTCGATGATTAGTCAATTACATAAGACCTGCTGATAATTTTAAGTTGTGTTGTATTTAAAACGTGATACAAAATTTTCAAAACAAATGAGAAAAAAAGATTACAGAAACCTGTGGAATAAAAGACAAGGTAGTTGTCCTCAGCGCTCTGTCCCTCAAAACGGTCAATGTTTTCATCAAGGTAAAGGGTTCATGTATTGACTGCCATGTGACGTCAGGGTCCGACTAAAACTGATATTTAGGCACTACAAAAGAGTGCGCGTTTGTGAGCGTTCTATCGAAACAAAAATAAGTAGGGTTCTTTAACTAAAATAGGTCGATAACAAAAATTATATTTGCAATTTTGACTAAAATATGACATTTAACAAAATCTCGACTGTAATCGTTCATATCGAACGCTAACGAGGTCTCTGAGAGCGACGGCCGCCTTGATCTGTTAAAAGATGAGCTTTGTGGTCAAGAATGCAAATAGCTATAATATACACGATATCCTTATCACACAAAATGAAACTAGCAAGGCATTGTTCACATACTCCTGATGAGGGAGCAGATGGAATAGACTTCAAAGCCCACTCCGTCGCGTGAAAACAGGTCGCCTCCCGGTCTCACATCTGTCTTACCTGTGATAAGACCATCCCTCCACTTGGTCACATACCAAACATTAACCGTCTACGTCTTCTCTAGCTGCGCACAGTGGTCATTCTGTTTAAAGCCATATGTACTCGATGACTATGCACGCTAATTGCTTTACCAACAGCTGGAGACAGACTAAATTAAGTTCCCTGCAAAATATTGTGGTCTAGGACCCCTTAAATGTTGAGATATTTGAATTTTCATTTTGATCTGGATCGTCCTATTTATAGATTTGGCAACACATGTAACGTTGATGCAAGGGAGAGAACACCGCGGCTTTGTTGACATCCTCACTTTTTCAGAGGCTAGAACAAGCTGTAATGCATGTATTATGGTCCGCGCATGGTGACGTATCGTCATTATATGGTCTTATGGTGCGTTTGACATCGATTG
>NC_090258.1:26604450-26620350 GCF_037325665.1 Littorina saxatilis
GATTTTTTTACGAATTAATTTCGTACTCGGACCCGGCTGGTCTTGGCCTATTTTTGGATCTAAATTTAGATCAGGTAGATCACCACATCATGCACAAAAAGACACGTCACTAAAGCAAACTATGTCAGACGTCATTGTGAGTTTGTGTAAAACAAAATGGAGGCCGGAACTCCGACCAAACACCAACGTAATAACTAGGTTTATGCACTCGCGTGAACAAGAAACTGTCGAGCTTCACAGATGTCGTCGTTGGGTAGTTTTGGGTTTGTTTTACTACCATAGGAGGATTTTTGAACTGTAAATGCACTCAGCTGCAACAAAAACGAAAAACGGAGGCTGTGAGCTGCACTGTGCCTTTAAAAGGCGTTGGTATCAATCCGCAATACTGAT
Organism: Littorina saxatilis; assembly: GCF_037325665.1. NCBI lineage: Eukaryota > Metazoa > Mollusca > Gastropoda > Littorinimorpha > Littorinidae > Littorina > Littorina saxatilis. The sequence continues at coordinate 26,604,841 of NC_090258.1, forward strand.
GTGTGCAATAATTCCTCTCTGCAGAGAGATCGCCCGGCCTTTTGAGTCCTGGTAAGTGTTTTGGCGGAGGAGTGGTCTTATCGACTGCAAAAGCCTGGGTCGATCTGAGATAGTGAGAAACACTGTTCAAAAGGATAGGCGAGTTGGTTGGCCCAAAACTATTTACTATGAGGTCTATCTCTGTGGAAAGAATTAAGTTTCTGAAAAACTCTTTTCAAAGTTTGTATTTCCAATCTAAAGGAAGGAGTGTGTGTTTAAGGTCAATACTTGATAAACTTTGACCCCAATCCCAAATGAGAATCCCAAATGAGAATCCCAAATGAGAAGAATCCCAAATGAGAAGCCCAAATGGGAGCCCCCGTCGCGATATAACCTTCGTGGTTGAAAACGACGTTAAACACCAAATAAAGAAAGAAAGAAAGAAAGAAATGGAAGCCCAAATGAGAAGCCCAACTTATACTCTTCTCCACAAATCCTTGGCTCACTTCCTCCCATCACAGACTACGCGTGAAAACATGGAACCGTCATGGAGATCTGCATTACCGGAACCCTCAAACAATCACAACACCTGACGGAGAGAATGGGAAGAAGACGGATCTCCAACAGATGATGTTAGAGTCCCTCGGTGCAAATACATAATATAGCCTATGTTCGACGTTGTTGCTTTTTTTGTTGCTAAAGTTATGCTGTTGTTTAGACCTTGAGAGCCTTCTCGTTTTTTTCGTGTTGGTGCTTTTGGGGTTAGAAATTGGGTAGAACAGATTCAGGGGAAAAGGAGACACAGGACAAAGAACAAAGACAAAGACTTTGTTATTTGATGAATTAACAGTAATTTGCTTTTAGACCTGCCCCACAACAATAGGATAGCCTCTGTAGCCTGTATAATCGGTACAACAACAAAAAATAAACTTGCTTTCTGTCAGCTTATTTGTTACCAAACAAGCATCTTATACCGACAGCGCACTAATATTAACCAGCTAGAATAGAACATATTACAATGCCCAGACAATTAAAGACATAAAACTGCATGTTCGAGTCAAGCGGACGACTTTCTCAACTCATAGACAGCAGGTGTGTCTGTGTCTGTGTCTGTTTTATTTATTTATTTTATTTTTTAATTCTCGATCTTAGCACGTTAGCAGCTATCTGTTCAGAATCTTTACACCCAAATGGAAATGGCATTTAGTATCCTAAGCCAAAGACCGAGCGACCTAAGTAAGACAGAGGCTTATTGCATCTGGTGCCAATGACACTGCGAACCATCTTTCTGGCGAATGAGAACCACAAGGAACCACATGCAGTAAGACGACAAACGTGGAGTTTGCATTAGACTGTCGTACGTACTTACTATCACGCCTAGTTCTTGAAGGCATTCTTCTTCATCTCCTGCATCATGCTGGTGAATTGTAATAATGGAAATGATGTGAGTGCAACATTAAATGATGTGTCATACTGTGGTGATCCTCATTACACCCCCGGTATAGGGGTGTGTATAGGATTCACTCGATGTGTTTGTTTAATTGGGTGTGTGTTTGTGTTCGCATATAGATCTCAAGAATGAAGGGACCGATCGTCACCAAACTTGGTGAACAGGTTCTATACATTCCTGAGACGGTCCTTACAAAAATTGGGACCAGTCAAACACACGGTTAGGGAGTTATTGGTGGAATAAGATTCTACAAGTACTTATAGAGGCACATATTAATGGTCAAAGGGAAGTAACCTTCTCAGTTGGTGGCAGTGAGAATGGTTATTTCCCTTTGACCAACGGGGGTGTTTTTCCTACCTCGGAGGAATTTCTTGTTTATTCAGGATTAATGTTGCTTGTACATTTCAATTCTTGCTAATATCTCATACGAACCAATCAGAAGACTCGTTCCGCATAGCTATCACTTACGTTTGACTTTGTTGCACATCATTTAATGTTGCATTCAAATCCCTGATAATTATGCATTTTAAATTTTTGTGTGGTCACACAATTAGACGCCTTTCCTGAATTTGGCTAATATTGAAATGTTATATCTATGCAGGTATGAAACTTTCATTACAGGAGGAACACTTCGTCATGGATTTCATACTTGAACAGTTCACCCGAAAGCGGCGTATGGTTGCCTAAATGACGGGGTAAAAACGGTCATACATGTAAAATCCCACTGGTGCAAAAACCACGAGTGTACGGGGGAGTTTCAGCCTATGAACGCAGAAGAAGAAGAAGAATACCTACACAGTGGAGCAGTAACCCCCCCCCCCCCCCCCCCCCCCCACAACTGTCTTCGTTTGCTTATTGTGTCGGTACAGGAGAGAGAGGGTGTAACCTCTTCTGTCATCCATCAACAAGATGTTTCCTGCACTCCTCTAGTACATCTGGGACCGGCACGGCCGCCTAGTGGTAAGGCGTCCGCCCCGTGATCGGGAGGTCGTGGGTTCGAACCCCGGCCGGGTCATACCTAAGACTTTAAAATTGGCAATCTAGTGGCTGCTCCGCCTGGCGTCTGGCATTATGGGGTTAGTGCTAGGACTGGGTGGTACGGTGTCAGAATAATGTGACTGGGTGAGACATGAAGCCTGTGCTGCGACTTCTGTCTTGTGTGTGGCGCACGTTATATGTCAAAGCAGCACCGCCCTGATATGGCCCTTCACACACACACACTGACAGAAAGCAACAAGTCAGATACAACCTCACTCTACCAACACACCTCACCAAACATGACATTTTGTCGATTGCATTCGGGAATATCACCCCAACATCTACAACTAGTACTCTCTATATACAGCTCCCACGTGACCAGCGATCAGAAGAAGCACGCGCAGCTGACCTATTTATCAAAGTCAGAAACGACTGAAAACTGTTCAAGAATCAGGCAAGTGGAACCACCGAAGTGATGTCGCGGTCTGGCAGACTTGACACGTCACGACACCCGATCGACAGACAACGTCTAGAATCTGACCATGTGGAATGAGTACATTCGGGAGAGTGATATCGGGAAAGGTCTGGCGAGAACCTAGGATGATGTTGGACCTGGTTGAGGGCTGGTAATGGCTTGTCAGTTATTTGTTGGATTTAAACGGCTACGTGTTCAAATGCTTGTGAGTTAGGTTTTTACACGCAGAACACCTTGCATATTTAGATGTTAGAGGACTTGGAGAGGACAGCACGTTTCGCCCTGCAGTCCGGACTGACGACCTAACAGCGAACGACAAGAAGAAGAAGATGTTAGAGGACATCTTCCCTTTCGCTTAAAACTCTATTTCCAACAAAGGAAAGTTTATGGAACGATTAGTGATAGACCAAACAATATATTCGCATGTTTTGTCCATAACTGAAAGTTCCATAAGTTGTGTTTTTTTGCTGAATGATTTTGGGACGTTAGAAGTTTATTTGTGTCGGATATAATCTTTTATAACCTGGCATGTGTAATTGGCTGCTATATATGTTAAGCTGAATTTAATTGCACCGTTTTTAAACGATCTTGGGTAAGAAAGAAACTAAAATGACAGAAAATGTGTTAAGGTACCCAACTTGGATCGTTTATAATGTGTTTGTAAAATACTCACTCATTGGCACCTTTCCATAACAAATATAGAAAGAATGAAAGAAAGAAAGAAAGAAAGAAAGAACAGAAAAAAAAGAAAGAGAAAGAAAGAAGGAATGAAAGAAAGAAAAAAAGAACGAAAGAAAAAGAAAGAAAGAACGAAAGAAAAAGAAAGAAAAAGAAAGAAAGAAAGAAACAAAGAAACAAAGAAAAAAAGTAAGAAAGAAAGAAAGAAAAAGTAAGAAAGAAAGAAAGAAAAAGAAAGACAAAGAAAGAAAGAAAGAAAGAAATAACCACGCCTTACACCAAATCAGTCCAGCAAAAATCAACATCACTACCAACAAGTAGGATATGCGCCGAAATGGCTGCGATCTGCTGGTCGAAGTGAATGCGTGATGTATTGTGTAAAAAAATTCCATCTCACACGGCATAAATAGATCCCTGCGCCTTGAGTCCGAGTCTGGAGATACGCGCGCGATATAAGACTTCATATGATATGATACCAACAAAACTGACAAAGCGTGATATAAGATTCACTCACAACATCTCAGACACTAAAAGATTAACACCCGGGCACCGTCTTCCGCTGAAATAGAGTTGCACGTGCACAAAGCTTGACAAATTAGATCACAGCATCTAGAACATGTGTTTCTGTCTGTAGCAAAGATTTTGCTCTTCCGGATAGTTTATTGGTCTGCTTGGCCAGTCACGCAAAAGAATTCCTGACTTTTGGCCTGGGCGTGTATACGTGGGTGGTGCGGGGTTTTCGGTGAAAGTGACTATGGAGGTTAACTTACATAATATATGTCGGTTAAACTTGAGTCATCCGAAAGCGGACCGGCACGGTTGGCCTAGTGGTAAGGCGTCCGCCCCGTGATCGAGAGGTCGTGGGTTCGAACCCCGGCCGGGTCATACCTAAGACTTTAAAATTGGCAATCTATTGGTTGCTCCGCCTGGCGTCTGGCATTATGGGGTTAGTGCTAGGACTGGTTGGTCCGGTGTCAGAATAATGTGACTGGGTGAGACATGAAGCCTGTGCTGCGACTTCTGTCTTGTGTGTGGCGCACGTTATATGTCAAAGCAGCACCGCCCTGATATGGCCCTTCGTGGTCGGCTGGGCGTTAAGCAAGCAAACAAACAAACAAACAAACAAATCCGAAAGCGGCGTATGGCTGCCTGAATTGCGGGGTAAAAACGGTCATACACGTAAAACATCGTTGGAGTTTCATGGACAAAGAAAGGGGTTAATGTTGAGTAAGAACGTTTCATTCCTCTCTGAGGAGTTAAAACAGGCTGAGAACTTGCAAATCTTACCCTTACTGTTTCTATCTCTGACGCCAGTGTCAACTCTTTATTTAGCTGAAGAAATGTGTGTTTATTTGTTTGTTTGTTTGTTATTAAACAACTGTTCACATATTTCTTAAATTTAAGGATTGTTTCACACATTCAGTACATCTCTTAACGATCTCCATTGTCAGTAACTCCCCCCCCCCCCCCCCTATTTAGCGCTAGGGGGGCACTTTAACACAGCATCAGTAATGAAACCAATCAGTGACCGCTCGGCGGTTCTGAGATAGCGTCACTTCACTTTCCTTCGTCTTAACAGAAACCTCGTTTAAAAAACTTGAAATCTCTCGTTCATTTATTAGAATGTTCACACATCATCCCTCAAAAGAATTAAAAAACAAAACCACTGAATTTAGATCGCCAAAGATCAAGATACCCATTACTCTGGTGTCTCTGATGACGGTATTACATGTAGCATCATCAACATTTCTTTCTCGTTTTTGACCCTTAACCGGGGATTTCCTTTCGTTGAATAAACGTGCCCTGCTTTTCAACCCGCCAGCACTCCAGAAATACATCAGGAGAAAAAAAGGAGGAAAAAAGGAGGAGAAAGAAAAATGAAAGTGCAGCACCAATTATATCATAAATACTTTCACGCGTCATTGCGTTTTGTCTGGTCGGCCGCCATTTTCTACTCAGCCATCAAGCACCCGAGAGTGATTGCCCTTGAAGGTGGCTCATAGAGAGTTATTCCCCTTCGAAGCTGGATCGTTAGCAACGAAGGCAGGCGGCTCTGTGAATATCTTTAACATCACTGTCCTTTTCCTCTAAAAAGCAGTTCGTCTCATCATCTCAAAATTGGCTAGGATTTTTTTCTACGGATATATATACCTTCCAACCCCACCCCCTTCCCCCGGCCCCAACACACACACACACACACACACACACACACACACACACACACCCACCCACCCCCCACCCCCCCCCCCCCCCACACACACACACGCGCGCGCGCGCTTTGATCGTTGACTTTGGGGATGTGTCTAAATGGAATGATACTCATATTCCTTGGAAAAGCCTTTGCACGTCTCTGTTTGGATACAATCGCACATGTTTGGTGCAAGAATCACGGATCTGTTTGGATACAGTTACATCTGTTTGGTGCAAGAACCACGGATCTGTTAGGATACAACAAATTATTGATCTGTTTTGATACAGTTACATATGGTTGGTGCCAGAATCACGGATCTGTTTGAATACAGTTATATATATGTTTGGTGCCAGAATCCCGGATCTGTTTGGATACAGTTGCATATGTTTGGTGCACGAAGCCAGCTGTGTTACTGTGTTGCATAACGCCAGAAGACTTAGATGTACAACATGTGGTGATGATAGCAATACTGATTGGTTGTTACTCGACCATGCAGTGCTGTATACTCGGTCAGCCAGTATGCAGGAACACATTGTAACTGAAGACCGCCAGTAGTTGCTACTGCTGCATTTGTGTACTCTTCTTTGATATCTGTGTTGTGGTTGTAGGTTTGTTTGACAGTACTGTGTGCCTTGGAAACAGAGAGAAGAAAAACAAGTCGCGTAAGGCGAAATTACTACATTTAGTCAGAGACATACATACATCTATGTCTCTGATTTAGTCAAGCTGTGGAACTCACAGAATGAAACTGAACGTAGTCCGCCGCTAGTGCAAAAGGCAGTGAAAGTGACGAGCCTGTTTGGCGCGATAGCGGTTGCGCTGTGCTTCATAGCACGCTGTACCTCTCTTCGTTTTAATTTTCTGAGCGTGTTTTTAATCCAAACATATCATATCTATATGTTTTTGGAATCAGGAACCGACAAGGAATAAGATGAAAGTGTTTTTAAATCGATTTCGGAAATTTAATTTTGATCATCATTTTTATATTTTTAATTTTCAGAGCTTCTTTTTAATCTAAATATAACATATTTATATGTTTTTGGAATCAGAACATGATAAAGAATAAGATGAACGTAAATTTGAACCGTTTTATAATTTATTTTTTTTTACAATTTTCAGATTTTTAATGACCAAAGTCATTAATTAATTTTTAAGCCACCAACCTGAAATGCAATACCGAAGTCCGGCCTTCGTCGAAGATTGCTTGGCCAAAATTTCAATCAATTTGATTGAAAAATGAGGGTGTGACAGTGCCGCCTCAACTTTTACAAAAAGCCGGATATGACGTCGTCATCAAAGACATTTATCGAAAAAAAGAAAAAAAATTCCGGGGATATCATTCCCAGGAACTCTCATGTCAAATTTCATAAAGATTGGTCCAGTAATTTAGTCTGAATCGCTCTACACACACACACACACACACGCACAGACAGACAGACATGCACACACACACACACACACACACACACACACACACACACACACACACACACGCACGCACACACACACACACATACACCACACCCTCGTCTCGATTCCCCCCTCTACGTTAAAACATTTAGTCAAAACTTGACTAAATGTAAAAAAGAAAGTAAGGAAGAGAAGAACGAAGAAGAAAAAGAATGAAAGAAGGAAGGATTGACAGTCCCACTGTCGGCTGTAACACGGCAATGACCTTGACATTATGTGGAAAACTAGTCGAGAAATTAATTCTTACGATCAGTTAAACCCGACACAAAGTATGCGGGAGAGAATGGCAGTTGACAGGAACCCCATTACTTGTTACTCCCTCGGGCATTTTTTGTAAGCAGTTGCTTTGTTGGGACGTCTTTTTGGGGTGTTTGTTTCTTGTTTCTGGTTTAGTTGGTTGATTGTATAGAGGATGAGGAGAGAGGGGGAGGGGGAGGGAGAGCGATAGAGAGAGAGACAGACAGTCGAGTAGACTGACAGACTGACAGAGAGAGAGAGAGAGAGAGAGAGAGAGAGAGAGAGAGAGAGAGAGAGAGAGAGAGAGAGAGAGAGAGAGAGAGAGAGAGAGAGAGAGAGAGAGAGAGCTCAGAACTCAGAAATAGTTTACTGTGAAGCCATCGGCCCGTACACAGATTGGGGGGGGGGGGAGGGGGGGGGGGAGGAGATCGAAACGATCGCGATATGTCTGGAAGTCTGTTGTTGCGAAATTTCAAAGAGAGAGAGAGAGAGAGAGAGAGAGAGAGAGAGAGAGAGAGAGAGAGAGAGAGAGAGAGAGAGAGAGAGAGAGAGAGAGAGAGAGAGAGAGAGAGAGAGAGAACTCAGAACTCAGAAATAGTTTACTGTGAAGCAATCGACTCGTACACAGATAGGGGGGGGGGGGGGGGGGGGGCGGGGAGATCGAAACTATCGCGATATGTCTGGAAGTCTGTTGTTGCGATATTTCAAAGAGAGAGAGAGAGAGGGAGAGAGAGAGAGAGAGAGAGAGAGAGAGAGAGAGAGAGAGAGAGAGAGAGAGAGAGAGAGAGAGAGAGAGAGAGAGAGAGAGCGAGAGAGAGAGAAAGAGAGAGAGAGCAAGAGAGAAAGAGAGAGAGAGAGAGAGAGAAATAGAGAGAGAGAAATAGAGAGAGAGAGCGAGAGAGAACGAGAGAGAGACTGAGAGAAAGAGAGAGCGAGAGAGAGAGAGAGAGAGAGAGAGAGAGAGAGAGAGAGTGTGTGTGTCGTCTTTGTGAATCGTTCAAAGGCAATGTTGACCCATCCCGCCTCCCCCATCCTTAATAGTTTTGGTATTTTGTGTACAGCTGATAACTATACTATAGTACTATTGTACGTTCTCGTACTTCTGAGTAGCCCTTTTGTTTTGGTGATTCTCGTAATAACTATGTAAATGGCAACAGCCTTGATTCCTCCTCGTTCCATGTGTATGCGGGTGGGAGACAGGGGTAGGGATACCTTTGTCGGTCTTTCGAAATACACTGTATCGGAGTTTGTTCATCACTGTAGGTAGTTTGTGCTGCGTATAGCAGTAACGGTGCGAGTATGTAGCGTTTAGTAATTCGACAGACCTCTGATAGTAGTGGTATGGTTGACGGCTAAAGTCACAATTGCTTTTTTTGCATGATCTATGATTTTGTTTGAGTTAGATCGCTAATCTTGTCGTTTTCTTTTTGGTGCTTTTGACGCTAAGTGGTCTTGTTCATGCTCATGCTGACACATTTTATTGCAAAACTAGTCGCTGAGAAGTTATTTATGGTGGTAGCGGCGTCTGCATTCTGCAGTCGTGTTACCAGAACTGTTCTCTTGCGATTCACTGACTTGTTTGTCTGTTTGGTTGAGTTTTATTTGTTTATTTTCGTTTTTGGCTCACGTAAGTGTAGCCTATGCGATCGTAACTTTGTCTGTCTGTGCGTGCGTTTGTGCGTGCGTGTGTGCGTGTGTGCGTGTGTGTGTATGTCTGTGGTAGAAACTTTAACATTTCCGAGTCTATGGATTACGTCAGTCTCGGTCAAAAGTGTTCGACGTGTGTGATAGAAACTATTTGAAGACGTCACATTATGACGTAAGAGGGTTAGACGTCACGCAAAGGAATTACTGAAAGTCTCGGTCATTGTTATTGTGAGCGGGCCGAGACTTCTTGGCAGATCCAGGGTCTCGCTTTCTTGCATAGTTTCACCTATGCTTACTGTGTGTGTGTGTGTGTGTGTGTGTGTGTGTGTGTGTGTGTGTGTGTGTGTGTGTGTGTGTGTGTGTGTGTGTGTGTGTGTGTGTGTGTGTGTGTGTGTGTGTGTGTGTGTGTATGTGTGACGGAGTGATTGAGTTTGTGTTACTGTTTGTCGATTTCTTACGTGAGCCTTGAAGGCTTCGCCTCTTGTGTTATGTGGTTTTCTGTTCTGTTCTTTTCTTTCTGTCTGTCTGTCCGTTTGTCTTTCTTTCAGAGAGAGAAAGACAAAGACAGAGAGAGGATGAGAGAGACCGCGAGAGAGAGAGAGAGAGAGGGGAGAGAGAGAGAGGGAAGGAGAGAGAGAGAGAGAGAGAGAGAGAGAGAGAGAGAGAGAGAGAGAAAGGTAGAGAGAGAGAGAGAGAGAGGGGAGAGGGGAGAGAGAGAGAGAGAGAGAGAGAGACAGACAGACAGACAGACAGACAGACAGACAGACAGACAGACAGACTGACTGACTGACAGACAGACAGACTGTTAGACTGACAGACAAACCGAGACATTTTTGAACAACCTACATAACTATACTGCAGTATATACAGCACCGTCATATTTTTTCTGGTTTTTGTTCTTCACCTCTGACGTCATTTCTCTCCGGTTGACAGAAAATTGGGCCGCATGCTCCTATTTTAAGTTCGTTTTATTGTTCTTGACTCTACCCCAAGGTGGGAAAGCAAGAATACAATGTCTAGAATTTATGCCTGAGTATTACATCATTTGCAGGAATTTTGAGCCATTTTTCCAGACAGTCATAACCGATGACAAAAATGACTCATGGTGATGCGTTCGCAGACTTTTAGTTTTTTGCTGAGTTGGAGGGTAATTGTTCGTGAAATCTTTGCAAGGTTATAGAAAATGGGTCGTAAAAAATACTACCGTACTTTGTTTCTTTCTCCGTCTCTGTCTCGAGTCTTCATACGTCTCTATTTGTCTTCCTGTGTTGGTTTCTTTGTCTCTCTGTTTGTCTGTCTCTTAGATCCCCCCCCCCCCCCTCTTTCTCTCCCCCCACCCCCTCTCTCTCCTCTTAATGTATCTCTCACGTTTTCTCTCTCTATCTCTCCACATTCTTACCATTCTAGTTTTGTCTCCGTGTGTTTTCCTGCTTGTCCCACTCCCCAAATGTATGTCTGGCCGTCTGTCTGTTTCTCTTTCTATTTTCCTGTATGTCTTTTTATGTCTGTACGTCAGTCTGTTGTGTGCGTCTCTATCCAACTGTCTGTGTCTCGCGCTATATATAGCCTATATATCTCTCTCTGTCCATCTCTCCCTTGTCTCTGTCCCCCCCTCCGCCCCATCTCCCGGAAGTGGTCAGAATGACAATAGCTAACCCTGACATTCATATATATTAAGTTTGCAAATGGACGTTCTTGCACGCGTATGATTCCAAAATCCAGTGGAGGGAATATTGCCTGTGAACACGCAAGCGAAGTCAGAATTTACAATTCCGCCGAGACTCCAGTTTTCTTCAGGGTCATTTGTAGTTTGTGTGAGCCCAGACTGGTTGGATTATTGTGTCTGGTTCATGAGAAGTGCTCTCGTGCTTGTGAACGTACTTTTGGGTGAGGGCGTTTTGTTGAGAATGTCTAGTGAATAGTTGAGTGACTGGGTTATTTAAGGAGAGAGAGAGGGGGGGAAGACACAGACAGAGGCAGAGAGAGAGAGAGAGAGAGAGAGAGAGAGAGAGAGAGAGAGAGAGAGGGAGAGAGAGAGAGAGAGAGAGAGAGAGAGAGAGAGAGAGAGAGAGAGATAGAGAGCACATACCTGTCTGTCTGTCTGTCTGTCTGTCTGTCCGCTTGCCGGCTGTCTGTCTGGAAACTAGTTTCTCCTTTAAAGTATTTGACAAAACTGTTTCGTATAATCCACAGAATATTTTCGATGCAGGCACTGAACCGCTTTTACAAGAAAAAGCCTTGAAGCTGCGAATTCCATGACCACGGAAAGCCAATCTGATGACTAGATGGATTATGGTGATTGATTTCCCCGTCACATACACAATTATGTGCTGGAAATGGGTTACCACTCAAGCTGTTTTTTGTGATGTGTCAAAAGCATTTGAAAAAGTCTGGCACAAAGTGTTATTATATAAACTGGAACTAGCAGGAATAAGAGGACAATTGTTAAAATGGTTTCACGATTATTTAACAAATCGCCATCAGGCTGTTGTTATTAAGGGTGCTAAGTCTGCATTAAAATGTATCCCGGCAGGTGTTCCACAAGGTTCTGTTCTTGGCCCCTTGTTATTCCTGATATATATTAATGACATTGTGAATGATACTGAATCTGTTATAAAGTTGTTTGCTGATGACACGAGCATGTCCATGTCCTTAGAAGATCCAATTAGACGAGCGCAGACTTTGAACGCAGACCTAAATAAAATTAGTACCTGGGCAAAACAGTGGAAAGTTAAATTTAACGAAGCAATTGTTAGACATAAAACGTGATAATATACCAACCGAACCAATCATTTTTAATAATATTGTTTTGGAAAACGTGAACCAACATAAACACCTTGGCGTAATTTTGCAGAATAATTGTAAATGGGACTTCCAAGTGAGAAGCATCGTAAAAAAGGTCACCCTCTTAATTGATTATTTAAGATATTATAAATACAGATTAAATCGTAAAAGTCTGGAAACTATGTACAAATCCTTCGTTCTTCCACATTTTGACTATGCAGACATCCTATGAGACAACTGCACCGAGTACTGGTCAACTGCACTGGAAAAATTACATTTGGAAGCCATTCGGACTATAATCGGTGGTGTACGCGGCACCAGCCACGAAAAGCTGTATAAAGAAAGCGGATTTTGTAACCTAAAGGAAAGACGGAGCAGACACAAACTATTTTATATTACAAGATGATATTTGGCAAATGTCCTCATTACTTATCACAACTTTTGCCACCTTTAACTTCTGATGTTAACCCCTATCACCGAAGAAGACCATCAGAAAGAAGAGTTCCCACTTGCAAAACTGAATTATACCGTCGATCTTTTATACCATCTACCACTGTCCTTTGGAAGACAACATCAAAGCAACTAACTCAATTAGCGAATTCAAACACTATCTAACTATTCCTGATTATAACGAACCTGCCTATTACAACTGTGGTAAACGACTGGAAGAGATTCATCACTGCAGAATGCGCCTAAACATGAGTAACTTGAATTCTGACTTGTGCAAACGCCACTTACAGGAAAATCCGCAGTGCGCTTGCGGCTACCTGCATGAAACAGCTGACCATTACTTGACACATTGCCCTCTGTACGTAGACGCTCGCCCATCTACAATAAATGCACTACCTGTACATTACAGACATGTTGAAATATTGTTAAATGGTAGCGAAAACCTTTCTCTTCGCACCAACAAGCTTATGTTTGAAAGTGTCCAATCGTTTATCTGTAAATCTGGTCGTTTTTGTTAATTTGACTCAGTACGCATATCCATGCCAACAACCCTTATTTTATATACATTTTCCAATTATATATCCAGCGAACTACTGCTTATTTGCCACTGGATTACAGTTTACAATGTACTATGTATATTCTTTTTGTATGCGCTAACCACCTTCATCTTTCATATGTACCTACCATTCTTTCCTCCCACCTCCACCCTCCCCCTCTTCCTCCTGCTAGCTTTTTCCTGTTCTTTTTGGTTTGCTTCAACTATGCTGTTGACCTAGATAGTTCCATAGTTTATAAGTAATGTTTGTCCGACATCATATTTGTGTTAATTTGTAACTACGTAGGGCGCGTAATATAAGCGTTCGCTTGAGTTCGTGTCCCTATTGTTTATCGTTGTATTGTTGTACCATGTTTGATTTAATAAAACATTGTTTAAACCAAATGTGTTACTCCAATGCAATGTCGTTTCCTTCTGTCTTTCTCCTTTCTTTTTTTGTTTTTTTTTGTTTGATGATCCAACAACAGAACGATCAGCTGTGTACTAAGCGTCGAATGAGCTCACACATTTCATGATCGCCTTGCTATTTTTACATTTAGTCAAGTTTTGACTAAATGTTTTAACATAGAGGGGGAATCGAGACGAGGGTCGTGGTGTATGTCACTTTGAACTCAAAGCCATGACGTTCCCTACACAAGGCTTTGATAACGAACGGATAAGGGGCGTAACTCCTTAGTCATATTACAGTTGAAAATTCAAAGCGGGTCGGCTTCACTCAATTTCTTGGCATCAGAGGCTTGACATAAATTAGGAAAACAAATGGTTGGACCCATCATGGACCAACTAAACCGCTGTAGGGCAGAATTAATATTTTGATGGTATTTTTGAACGTTCTCAGCGTCACTGTAGGAAGTGGCGTTCTCAGTGTGCAGAAAGTGAGCGTCAAGTCCCTTTGTATCAACAACGAAAATCTTTGCATCTTTGAATGAATCGAAACGCACGAGTGGTAAGATTCCAAAAACATAGATATGATATGTTTGGATTAAAAACACGCTCAGAAAGTTAAAACGAAGAGAGGTACAGAAAAGCGTGCTATGCAGCACAGCGAAACCACTACTGCGCTGAACAGGCTCGTCAGTTTCACTCCGTTTTGCACAAGCGGCGGACTACGGTCATTGTGAAAAAATGCAGTGCGTTCAGTTTCATTCTGTGAGTTCCACAGCTTGACTAAATGTAGTAATTTCGCCTTACGCGACTTGTTTATTTCGATTTGGGTTCTGCAAAAATTCAGTTTATGACAGCGTTTGTCTGTCGGTTTTCCAGTCCGTAAAATGTTTATCCTTTACGGTTGTAGGCCAAACGAAATTATGTTGCCAATGGCAGTTGAAGCGTTTGCGCGTCTTGCATGATGAAGTGATTTAGGCGATGATTTTATGGAAACCCAAATGATGTGTAACATTCCTTTATGCATTTTGCTTTTCCTTGTCACATTTTCTCTCTCCGTCTCTCTCTGTCTCTTTTTTCTCTGCTCTCTTTCTCTCTCTGTCTTTTTGTCTCTGTCTCTCGTTCTGTATATATATTTCTTTGTTTGTTGTCTGGTTGCCTGTCCCTCAGTCTGTCTGCCTGGCTGCCTGTTTGTTTCTCCTTCCTTCTTACTGCCTGTATCTACACAAACCGTAGCACCGTGGCTCTCCTAACACTACCTGTTAATGTTCAACCGTTTCCGTATACGCGTATTCTTGAACATGCGCATGTGTACTATTTCTTGCAAGTGTATACTCAGAATCTGGTCTTGTAATTTCCATGGCCATCGGAAGGTAACGAAACGAGAAGACATAGACCGGTCGTTCCACCCTCAGAACAAAATGACTTTCTTACTTTTCTCTCATGTTTTGTCACACTCGAAACAAAGGCAGTGAGCCGTCCATCTCCGGTCATTATTGCTTTAGTCACACATACTCTGCTTCTCATTGCTTTCTCTGTGTGTGTTTTTTGTGTGTTAGTAGGCGGGGGGGGGGGGGGGGACACTGGGCGAAAAGTGGCGTTTTGTATCTTACAAAACTACTCAAAATCCCAACAAAACTTCAAGTTTCAATGGGTTTATCACATTTTGGTGTTCACGACAACGCCAGATTTTGATTGGATTTTGTTGAAGTTATCGCAGCGAAATTGCCTGGAATTTCAGCGCGTTTTGCGACGGTCAAAACATCATGTTAAACCATGTTACAGCATGTCTGTAACATGCAAAAATTCCAAGTTTTGATGGCATTAAAGCTTTGGTTTAACGCCAAGTAACATCATGTTATCGTAGACTTAACTTGCAAAACTGCTTGTTTTGGTGGTGTTACAGCTTGCTTGTAATGTGATTAACATCATGTTATCGTAGACTTAACTTGCAAAACTGCTTGTTTTGGTGGTGTTACAGCTTGCTTGTAATGTGATTAACATCATGTTATCGTAGACTTAACTTGCAAAACTGCTTGTTTTGGTGGTGTTACAGCTTGCTTGTAATGTGATTAACATCATGTTATTGCTGGTATAACATGCAAAACCCCATGTTATGTTGGTGTTAAAGCTTGCTCAAATGCCTATTAACTCCATGTTATGTTGGTGTTAAAGCTTGCTCAAATGCCTATTAACACCATTTTAGTTGGTGTAAGGCTTGATTATTAATG
>NC_090258.1:26620550-26625550 GCF_037325665.1 Littorina saxatilis
CTCTCTTTGGTTATTGTACGGAACCTTCTCTATAAGCTTTCTGGCATGGATCAGCTTCTTTTGTTTTCTTCTTCTTTATTCTTGCTTTTTTTTAACAGTTTTTCGATATTGCAGTCTTTTCTCTTTCTGTCTCTCTTTCTGTCTCTCTTTTTTTTTTTTTTTTAATTATTTTTCAGGCTTTTTTTTATTTCTTTCTTTCCTTCCTTCTTCCTTTCTTTCTTGCTCTCTCTTCTTGTTTCTTTCTGAAGTACTGTGTCTACATGCTTTCTCTCTCTGACTCTATTTTTCACAATACTCTCTCGCAGTACTTGGCTGGTACCCTGCCTCATGCTTTTTGGCATGTCCCAGCTCCCAGAAAATGAGATTGTTCCAAGGCGGTCAGGATTTGGCTAGCGCTGTCCATGCAGCCACCCACGTATCATTCCGTAGCCAATGCTAGCGAAACAATTGTATTTGCTACAAGTTGTGCGAATAGCAGTCTGTTACAAGTACTTCCAGGTATATTTCTTCTTGGCCTTAATTCTTCTTCTTCTTACGTACGTGTACGGCCGTTTTCACCCCGCCGTTTAGGCCGCCGTACAACAACTACAACAGCAACAACACCAAAACCGGCACGGTTGGCCTAGTGGTAAGGCGTCCGCCCCGTGATCGGGAGGTCGTGGGTTCGAACCCCGGCCGGGTCATACCTATAAGACTTTAAAATTGGCAATCTAGTGGCTGCTCCGCCTGGCGTCTGGCATTATGGGGTTAGTGCTAGGACTGGTTGGTCCGGTGTCAGAATAATGTGACTGGGTGAGACATGAAGCCTGTGCTGCGACTTCTGTCTTGTGTGTGGCGCACGTTATATGTCAAAGCAGCACCGCCCTGATATGGCCCTTCGTGGTCGGCTGGGCGTTAAGCAAACAAACAAACAAACAACACCAAAGTTCAAACCTACCTAAAGTGATCTTCAGAGACTGCACATTTAAATGGCTATAGCTCTGTGTTAGCCAGTAGAATATAATTGTGATCGTCCGCACATATTCCTATTGTACTGGAGCTAATAAAACAACAACAACAACAACAACGCACCAAAAGTGGTCTTTGCAGACTGCATATTTTAATGGTTAGCTCGCGGTTCTGGTCGGGTCAGTAGAGGATAATAATTATTGTGATCGTCCACAAATATAATTATTGGACTGGAGCTAACAAGACAACAACAACAACAACAACAACAACAACAACAACAACAACAACAACAACAACAACAACAACAACAACGCCAAAGTACATACGTACCAAAAGTGATACTCTCAGACTGCAAATTGTTATGGCTAGCTCGCGGTTCTGGTCGGGTCAGAAGAGGATAATTGTGATCGTCCGCAAATATAATTATTGGACTGGAGCTAAACGCTGTGATCTTTTGGCCAGTGGCTCCGGACACCGATCGAATTGTCCCTGATTTCCCTGAAGACATTGGTAAGAAAGCGAACAGAGCCTGAAACCGTTTGCAGCTTTCAATGAGCTCGATGCGGGGCTTTGGGAGTCGTCGTCTTCTCCTAATTTTCTTTTCTATTCTATTTTCTTTTCTTCTCCTTTTATTTTTGTGAGTGTGTGGGTTTTTTTTCTCGTGTTTCTTGTTGTTATTTTTGTGTGTGTCTGTATTTCTAACTTTCGTCTGTGTTGTTTTGCTCGGCCATTGCGGAGAAAAAACACAACAACACTGCAGCCAATGAGCTTGTGTTTTGGTCCCTGTCGTTTCGGTTTTTTGTCTTCCACTCCTTTCTTTCTGTGTTGTTTTTCTTTGTAAAAACAAATTTAAAAAGTAAAATAAAAAAGAGACCCCCCCTCTACAACAAAGAAACCCACTTTGTGCAGCTTTACACTAGGGGGTAGATGCCCCTGCCTCTCCTGCTTTTCTTTTCTTGCCATATGTTTTCTTGCTTTTGTTTTTCTCTCTTTCTGTCTCTTTCTTTTGCTCTTACTTTTTTCCGTCTTTCTTCCTTCTTTTCTGTAGCAAAAAGTCATTGTGGCTTTGATTGGAAAGTACCTTCTTCTCTTCCTTCTCCTTCTTTTTGTGTTTTTTTCCCCCCGCGCTGCATTTGATGTGTATTTCTCTGTCTGTCTTACTTTTTATTTTTTTCAGACTAAAAAGAAAATGGAATAGAAGATTACAAAAGTAAGTGAAAAAAGAAACGGAGATCGGCAGTTCTCTGGGGACACACGACTTCACCCATCTACGTCTCCTTACTTCTTTTTGTTGACGTTGTTCTTTTTCGCTGTTTTTGTCTGTCTGTCTGTCTGTCTGTCTGTCTGTCTGTCTGTCTGTCTCTCGTTCATCTTTTTTTGCCTGATGTTTGTCTTTTCCTCCTTCAAATAATGAATATCACTTTACCGTCGTTGATGATTTGCTATGGGCCTCAAACTTTGTTCTGCTCACTTATTGATTAATTAATATAATAGATTATTGGATTGGTGACTGAATCAATGGATATCTTGGTGGATATCTGACGGTTTTTTCTTCTTTTCACTTTGCTGATATGGACACAGTTTATAAGTTAGAAAAAAAGAATTGCAACAAAAAGAGATGAGTATTACATGACTCTGTTCGTGTCAGATACAGAAAAGCACAACCCCCCCCCCCCCCCCCCACACACACACACTGACAGAAAGCAACAAGTCAGATACAACCTCACTCTACCAACACACCTCACCAAACATGACATTTTGTCGATTGCATTCGGGAATATCACCCCAACATCTACAACTAGTACTCTCTATATACAGCTCCCACGTGACCAGCGATCAGAAGAAGCACGCGCAGCTGACCTATTTATCAAAGTCAGAAACGACTGAAAACTGTTCAAGAATCAGGCAAGTGGAACCACCGAAGTGATGTCGCGGTCTGGCAGACTTGACACGTCACGACACCCGATCGACAGACAACGTCTAGAATCTGACCATGTGGAATGAGTACATTCGGGAGAGTGATATCGGGAAAGGTCTGGCGAGAACCTAGGATGATGTTGGAACTGGTTGAGGGCTGGTAATGGCTTGTCAGTTATTTGTTGGATTTAAACGGCTACGTGTTCAAATGCTTGTGAGTTAGGTTTTTACACGCAGAACACCTTGCATATTTAGATGTTAGAGGACTTGGAGAGGACAGCACGTTTCGCCCTGCAGTCCGGACTGACGACCTAACAGCGAACGACAAGAAGAAGAAGATGTTAGAGGACGCTTAAAACTCTATTTCCAACAAAGGAAAGTTTATGGAACGATTAGTGATAGACCAAACAATATATTCGCATGTTTTGTCCATAACTGAAAGTTCCATAAGTTGTGTTTTTTTTGCTGAATGATTTTGGGACGTTAGAAGTTTATTTGTGTCGGATATAATCTTTTATAACCTGGCATGTGTAATTGGCTGCTATATATGTTAAGCTGAATTTAATTGCACCGTTTTTAAACGATCTTGGGTAAGAAAGAAACTAAAATGACAGAAAATGTGTTAAGGTACCCAACTTGGATCGTTTATAATGTGTTTGTAAAATACTCACTCATTGGCACCTTTCCATAACAAATATAGAAAGAATGAAAGAAAGACTAGAAAGAAAGAACAGAAAAAAAAGAAAGAGAAAGAAAGAAAGAAAGAAAGAACGAAAGAAAGAAAGAAAGAACGAAAGAAAAGAAAAAAGACAAAAAAAGACTGAAAGACAAAAAGAAAGAGAGAAGAAAAGAAAGAAAGAAAAAAAAAGACAAGAAAGAAAAAGACAGAAAGAAAGAAAGAAAGAAAAAGAAAGAAAGAAAGAAAGAAAGAAAAAGAAAGAAAAAAAGAGAGAAAGAAAGACAGAAAGAAGGAAAGAAAGAAAGAAAGAAAGAAAGAAAGAATTAAGAAAGAAAGAACGAATGAAAGAAAAAAGAAAGAACAAAAGAAGGAAAGAAAGAAAGAAAGAAAGAAAGAAAGAAAGAAAGAAAGAACGAAAGAAAGAAAGAAAGAAAGAAAAGAAAGAAAGAAAGAAAAGAAAGAAAGAAAGAAAAGAAAGAAAGAAAGAAAGAAAGAAAGAAAGAAAGAAAGAAAAAGAAAGAAAGAAAGAAAGAAAGAAAGAAAGAAAAAGAAAGAAAGAAAGAAAGAAAGAAAGAAAAAGAAAGAAAGAAAGAAAGAAAGAAAGAAAGAAAGAAAGAAAGAAAGAAAGAAAGAAAGAAAGAAAGAGAAAGAAAGAAAGAAAGAAAGAAAGAAAGAAAGAGAAAGAAAGAAAGAAAGAAAGAAAGAAAGAAAGAAAGAAAGAAAAGGAAAAAAAAGAAAGAAAGAAAGAAAGAAAGAAAGAAAGAAATAGAAAGAAAGAAAAAAAGAAATATAAAGAAAGAAAGAAAGAACGAAAGAAAGAAAGAAAGAAAGAAAAAGAAAGAAAAAGAAAGAAAGAACGAAAGAAAGAAAGAAAGAAGGAAAGAAAAAAAGTAAGAAAGAAAGAAAGAACGAAAGAAAGAAAGAAAGAAAAAAAGAAAAAAAGTAAGAAAGAAAGAAAGAAAAAAAGAAAGAAAGAAAGAAAG
Source organism: Littorina saxatilis (assembly GCF_037325665.1). Classification (NCBI taxonomy): domain Eukaryota; kingdom Metazoa; phylum Mollusca; class Gastropoda; order Littorinimorpha; family Littorinidae; genus Littorina; species Littorina saxatilis. Next base: position 26,625,078 of record NC_090258.1, read on the forward strand.
AAAAAGAAAGACAAAGAAAGAAAGAAAGAAAGAAATAACCACGCCTTACACCAAATCAGTCCAGCAAAAATCAACATCACGACCAACAAGTAGGATATGCGCCGAAATGGCTGCGATCTGCTGGTCGAAGTGAATGCGTGATGTATTGTGTAAAGAAATTCCATCTCACACGGCATAAATAGATCCCTGCGCCTTGAGTCCGAGTCTGGAGATACGCGCGCGATATAAGACTTCATATGATATGATACCAACAAAACTGACAAAGCGTGATATAAGATTCACTCACAACATCTCAGACACTAAAAGATTAACACCCGGGCACCGTCTTCCGCTGAAATAGAGTTGCACGTGCACAAAGCTTGACAAATTAGATCACAGCATCTAGAACATGTGTTTCTGTCTGTAGCAAAGATTTTGCTCTTCCGGATAGTTTATTGGTCTGCTTGGCCAGTCACGCAAAAGAATTCCTGACT
>NC_090258.1:26630550-26645550 GCF_037325665.1 Littorina saxatilis
GTCTCGCGCTATATATAGCCTATATATCTCTCTCTGTCCATCTCTCCCTTGTCTCTGTCCCCCCCCCCTCCGCCCCATCTCCCGGAAGTGGTCAAAATGACAATAGCTAACCCTGACATTCATATATATTAAGTTTGCAAATGGACGTTTTTGCACGCGTATGATTCCAAAATCCAGTGGAGGGAATATTGCCTGTGAACACGCAAGCGAAGTCAGAATTTACAATTCCGCCGAGACTCCAGTTTTCTTCAGGGTCATTTGTAGTTTGTGTGAGCCCAGACTGGTTGGATTATTGTGTCTGGTTCATGAGAAGTGCTCTCGTGCTTGTGAACGTACTTTTGGGTGAGGGCGTTTTGTTGAGAATGTCTAGTGAATAGTTGAGTGACTGGGTTATTTAAGGAGAGAGAGAGGGGGGGAAGACACAGACAGAGGCAGAGAGAGAGAGAGAGAGAGAGAGAGAGAGAGAGAGAGAGAGAGAGAGAGAGAGAGAGAGAGAGAGAGAGAGAGAGAGATAGAGAGCACATACCTGTCTGTCTGTCTGTCTGTCTGTCCGCTTGCCGGCTGTCTGTCTGGAAACTAGTTTCTCCTTTAAAGTATTTGACAAAACTGTTTCGTATAATCCACAGAATATTTTCGATGCAGGCACTGAACCGCTTTTACAAGAAAAAGCCTTGAAGCTGCGAATTCCATGACCACGGAAAGCCAATCTGATGACTAGATGGATTATGGTGATTGATTTCTCCGTCACATACACAATTATGTGCTGGAAATGGGTTACCACTCAAGCTGTTTTTTGTGATGTGTCAAAAGCATTTGAAAAAGTCTGGCACAAAGTGTTATTATATAAACTGGAACTAGCAGGAATAAGAGGACAATTGTTAAAATGGTTTCACGATTATTTAACAAATCGCCATCAGGCTGTTGTTATTAAGGGTGCTAAGTCTGCATTAAAATGTATCCCGGCAGGTGTTCCACAAGGTTCTGTTCTTGGCCCCTTGTTATTCCTGATATATATTAATGACATTGTGAATGATACTGAATCTGTTATAAAGTTGTTTGCTGATGACACGAGCATGTCCATGTCCTTAGAAGATCCAATTAGACGAGCGCAGACTTTGAACGCAGACCTAAATAAAATTAGTACCTGGGCAAAACAGTGGAAAGTTAAATTTAACGAAGCAATTGTTAGACATAAAACGTGATAATATACCAACCGAACCAATCATTTTTAATAATATTGTTTTGGAAAACGTGAACCAACATAAACACCTTGGCGTAATTTTGCAGAATAATTGTAAATGGGACTTCCAAGTGAGAAGCATCGTAAAAAAGGTCACCCTCTTAATTGATTATTTAAGATATTATAAATACAGATTAAATCGTAAAAGTCTGGAAACTATGTACAAATCCTTCGTTCTTCCACATTTTGACTATGCAGACATCCTATGGGACAACTGCACCGAGTACTGGTCAACTGCACTGGAAAAATTACATTTGGAAGCCATTCGGACTATAATCGGTGGTGTACGCGGCACCAGCCACGAAAAGCTGTATAAAGAAAGCGGATTTTGTAACCTAAAAGAAAGACGGAGCAGACACAAACTAATTTTATATTACAAGATGATATTTGGCAAATGTCCTCATTACTTATCACAACTTTTGCCACCTTTAACTTCTGATGTTAACCCCTATCACCGAAGAAGACCATCAGAAAGAAGAGTTCCCACTTGCAAAACTGAATTATACCGTCGATCTTTTATACCATCTACCACTGTCCTTTGGAACAACTTGCCAGACAACATCAAAACAACTAACTCAATTAGCGAATTCAAACACTATCTAACTATTCCTGATTATAACGAACCTGCCTATTACTACTGTGGTAAACGACTGGAAGAGATTCATCACTGCAGAATGCGCCTAAACATGAGTAACTTGAATTCTGACTTGTGCAAACGCCACTTAATAATAATAATAATAATAATAATAATACGAATATTTATAACGCGCACATATCTCACCAACAGGCGACTCAAGGCGCACATACACTCGTTCACACACACGGAGACTTAAAGTCACTAGCACACACACACACCATCAAACATTAAAATATGTACAGTTATTCAGGGTGGGATGGGGTGGGCAGTGTATAATGCATGGATTATTTGGAAAAAAGGAATGTCTTGAGTGCAGATTTGAATGATTCGAGGGACTGTTGTTGGCGGAGGGGGAGAGGTAGTGTGTTCCATTGGCTAGGTGCTTGGAAAGAAAATGAGCGTTGACCTGCTGTTTTGAGTTTGGTGTGGGGGATTGTTATGGAGTGGTATAGCCCGGTTTTTAGACAATCATAAATGCCTCTACACAACTCTATAAATTTAGTATTTGTTTACAGACTTGAATGTAATCTGAATAGTTGTCCGCTACCGTAGCTTACAAGGCACAAGCGCACACTCACTCACACACGCAAAAACCTGGTGTTAATTGGATCTTGACACTGCCAAGACTAATTATTATTGTTTACAAAGCTTTTTACATCACAAAATCATTTCCGGGCTTCGACCAGTACTCTAGGCCGACAACACCGCAAGAAACTCTACAGTCCAAGACGCAGACACCTTTTGGCTCAAACAAAGCAGCTTAACAGGTAAGACGAATAGGTATTCTACTGTACGTTACCCTACTGCCATCTTTCGGCTTTCAAGATGTTGGTATGGCTGTAAGTCCTTCAGACGACTGACAAGGATGCACCAGTCCTCACGACACCGCAACCATTGCTTGACGTAGTCCTTGATCCTTCCAGTCCGTCTCGTGTTCTGCCTATTGTCTGTGAAAGCTACATTCGCAAACAATGCATCACTGGTTTTAGCTGACATGGTCTGAGTAGGGTGGGCTAATCTATATCTCTCAGCTACCGTGACAAACTCTTGTACAGAGCGAAGCTCTCTCTCTTTCAAGAAGACAACCAGTGATGGAGAACATGAGGCTACAAACTGCTCTCTCAGAATCAAATCAATCACTTGATCTGCCGAAGACTTGTCAACATCCGCCATCTCTAACCAACGCTGAAACAGTAACTTTGAACGACTAAAGAAAGCATCCATAGTCTCGCCACTCTCTGGTTTGGCCGCTCTGAACTTGTTTCTGTATCCGTCTTCTGTACACAAGTATCTCTTCATCAAATGAATCTTGATCTCTTCATAGCTGACCTCAACATCACGAGCTAACTCATAATACGCAGTCAAAGCTTTTCCCTTAAGGCCTGGCAAAAGAGCCGTAATCCACTGATCTTGTGGCCATCCTGCAGCTGAACAGTAACGCTCAAACCTAAACAGATATGCATCTATAGACTCATTCTTCTCATCGAATGGAAGTGGTTTGGGAGCCTGTAGAACCATCCTAGGCCTATGCGTATTCCTATTCTGAGGCTCGTCTTTCTCTATCAGAATGCCATTTTCATCTAGTTCAAGATCATCATCAGCATCTCCTCTCTCAAGTCTAGCCTGTGCCATCTTTCTATCTAGGTCTGCCTTCTCTTCAGCGATGCGCCGTGTCAACTCAAACATTCTCATGTTTTGCTCCTCCTCTATCTTCATCTTCGCTTTCAGTTCTCTCTCCTCCTTCATTCTATCCACTACATGACGCTTAGTTTCACGATCAGTGAGCCCCAACACTTGCGCTTCATGTAAGAACTGCTGATGTAAAACATCAAACTCACTAGTGTCTATGGTTGCCATGACTACAGTAGTATCACTATTCACAACAACAAAATCTCTGAAAACCTTTGCAGAACAGCAAAGTTACAACAATGAAGAAATTTGAAGAAAAATGAATTCGAGTAAGACCTTGGCCTTGCAAGAATATACCAGTCAACACATCAAATCAAAAATCAAATCAAATCTGAAAATATAACCGGTTTCAAACATACCTCAAAAGAGTGTAAAGCCAACATTTAGTACAGTCGCCGGCCTGGCATGAATATGAAAAAGGAAGATATCACGTAGACTGATAGGGAAAGTTCGTCAGTCTTCATCCTTCTTCAGTCAGATACCTAAAACAGGAGCCCGTCTGCTAAAGTGTTACGAAAAACATGAGTCGAGCTTGGCTCCTTGACGGCGACTGATTTTACAAAGTCGTTCTTGCTATGACATTGCCAGTGAGCTGTCGTCTGCATTACTTGCACGTGAAAAACCTTGTCAGTTACACAAAGGTTCAACTGCGGTCAACGCGACGGTATGCAGCCTATAGCCCTTTCCAATGTCTGACCATCGCTATAGTCTATTCTATTTACAACAATACACATTACCACAAATACGAGTAAACCGCTTCGTAACATCACCCCCTTTCCTCAAAAGAAAATGAATTGTTGAAAAAACGATGAAATTTTCTGAATCTCGATCAGAGATTATCCAAAAAGTCAAAAGAATTATATACAGGGGTCATGTTCAGAAGCTGTGTACAAAAAATATCATGAATGAAACAGCAAGTGACAACAATCATCCTCAACCCAGTCTAGACAAGATGTCTGCCTCCAGATTGTCAGTACCACAGATTGGCATGACCGAGAACTGGTATTCCTGCAACGCCAACGCCCACCTCATCAACCTACTGTTTGTGGTCTTGCTGCGTTGCAAATACGTCAACGGTCTGTGGTCAGTCTCTACGACAAAGTACCTGCCTGTCAGATAGCGTGAGAACTTATCTATCGCCCATACCAAAGCTAGACATTCCCGTTCTATCGCTGAGTACCTTGTTTCTCTGTCCAAGAGTTTCCTGCTAGCGTACATCACTGGGTGGATATGACCTTCATCATCTGTTTGCATCAACACCCCAGCAATGCCTGTTCCTGACGCATCTGTTCTGACCGTGAACGGTCTGTCAAAGTCAGGAAGAGCTACCGCAGGCTGTTCTGACAATCTCTGTTTGACGGTCTGAAATGCTGTCTCACACTGGTCAGTCCACTGGACCTTTGCTGGTTTGTTTTTCTTTGTGAGTTCAGTCAAAGGAACCATGAGCTGACTGAAACCTGGAATGTACCTTCTATAGTACCCTGCAAGTCCCACCAACGCCCGCACCTGTCTCTTTGTTCTAGGTGTCTCTAGCTTCAAGATCTTGGTGACCTTCTTGTCCACAGGCCTCATCTTTCCCATCCCTATCATGTGACCTAGGAACTCGATCTCTTGGAAGCCTACTTCCACCTTCGTTGGTCTTGCAGTCAAGCCAAACTCACCTAGCCTCGTCAAAAGCTTGTCTAGCGACTTCAGGTGTTCCTCCCAGCCTACGCTTGACACCAGAATGTCGTCAAAGAAGCTGACGCTCCCACATTCTGCTAGTTTCAGCTGTCTCATCATACGCGCAAAGGAACTTGGAGCTGTGGCTAATCCAAACGGCATTTTCAAAAATTGGAAAAGGCCTTGGGATGTACGGAAACTAGTCTTGTGCTTGTCCTGGGGGTCTAAAGGAATTTGCCAATACCCCTTCGCAAGATCTATTTTGGTGAAGAAGTTTTTGTCCCTCAAACTCACAAACAAACTTTCCGGGTCTGGTATCGGTTCTGAATCAAAGATAGTGACCTTGTTAAGGCCACGAAAGTCTATGCAAAAGCGAACCGATCCATCAGGCTTCTTCACCAAAACAATCGGCGAACTGTATGGAGACTGTGATGGCTCTATGATCCCCAAATCTAGCATCTTCTTCACCTCATCCTCGATGACTTTCTCTGTATCGAACGGCATGGGATACTGTCTCTGATTGACAACGATGTCACCATTACGAACTGCGTGCTGTATAGTATGAACTGTACCTGGCAAATCAGTCATAATCTTCGCATGCTTGTTGATCACTGACTTCACTTGCTCAAGTCTCTCTGGTTCTAAGTCAGGGTTGTAATGAACATCCTCTACAGTCTCTGTCTGCATAGTGGGTACAACACGAACGTCAATGTTCTGCACATCCTCGTCAGGCTCTAACACTGATCCCATGATCACTGAAACTGCAGTGCTATTCTGCTTATCTCCCTGTGCTCGCCTTTCATACTTCTTGAGCATGTTGATGTGGAACATCTTCTCCTGCCCCCTTGCTAGTTCTATGACGTAATCACAAACCCCCTTCTTCTGCACTACTTTGAAAGGCCCTTTCCATTTCAAAAGAAGCTTAGAATTGTCCGAAGGCAACAAGACGAGAACCTCATCTCCAACAACAAGTGACCTGGGCTTGCTTCTCTTGTCATAGCGACCTTTAGCTTTTCCTGCAGAATCGATCAAATTCTCCTGCGCCAAAGTCATCATCTCACTCAAGGTCTCTTTCAAATCAGTGACAAACTGATGAACAATCTTTGGTTCGCTTGAACCATCCGAACCTGTCCATGTTTCAAATAGAACGCACGACGGACCTCTCGGTGTTCTACCAAACATCAACTCAAACGGTGAGTAACCGGTTGCGGTTTGCGGAATTTCCCGGTATGCGAACAAAGCTGCCGGTAAATACCGATCCCAATCTTTTGGTTTGTCAGTCATCAATCTTTTGAGCATAGTTTTCAGTGTTCCATTGAAACGTTCGACCAAGCCGTTAGTCTGAGCGTGGTACGGAGTACTGTGAATCTGGTGAACTGATAAAAGTTTCATGACTGCCTGAAACAATTCCGACGTGAACTGTGAACCCTGATCCGACAGTATCTCACCCGGAATACCGAGACGCGAAAAAATACCCATCAGTGCTTCAGCTACCGATTCTGTGTCAATTCGCTTCAGCGGAACAGCCTCAGGATATCGTGACGCGTAATCAACAAGAGTCAAGATATATCTGTAGCCTGTATCAGAAACCGGCTGAATCGGACCAACCAAATCGATGCCTACACGCTGAAAAGGTGTCTCGATCACTGGCAATGGTTGCAATGGAACCCGAGGAATCTTACCCCTAGGGACTGTGCGTTGACACTTGTCACACGTTTGACAGTACTGATGTGTCTCCTTCCAATAACCAGGCCAATAGAAGTACGGGTGAAGTCTCTTGAAAGTACTGTGTGAACCCATGTGACCTCCAAAAATACCATCATGAACCGCTATCAGTACGGACTCCCGAAGCGGTTTCGGTACCACTAACTGAGTAGTACTGGCCTGACTATTGGACCTATAGAGAAGACCATCCTTCATGACAAAAGTCTGACCGTTCACGCTAGTGCCATTGGCAGCACGCTCGAATGACAATGACAAGGTCGCGTCTTCTTTCTGTAATTTTGCAATTTCAGTAGGACCAATGTCCAGTTTCGGCGCTCGCGCGGTCAACAACGGCCTAAACGGTCTTTGATCTTTGATCTTCTGTGCTCTGGTCTGTACCGCAGCCGCGATATCTGCCTGATCCAATTTCGCACCTGGAATTCTACCAAGAATTACGTCTGAAATAGGATTCTCTATGACGCAAGCACTGACTTTCCCCACGAAGTACGGAGTATCCAGATCAACTAGTGCTACTGGCAGTTCCACTATCTCACCGTTGAACTGTCTACAGTGACAAATCTCACCAGTCATCTGACTCTGCAATACTAGACTCTTGCGTACACCGCAGGTAGTGCAACCTGTGTCTAACATCACTTCAACTGGGTTTCCATTGAGTGTACCTTCACACAACAACAAACTGCTTTTGTCGGTTTCTCCTGCTGCTGTTTCTGATGGGTCAAAATCATGTCCACAATTCTTGCTAACAGTATAGTCCTCGCTACACACCTTGCAACACCCCTTGGCAGGAACTGACACTGATGCCGATAATATCTTGGGGCATTTTCTCCTGAAATGACCTGGTTCCTTGCAGTGGAAACAAACCTTACTTTCAAAACCCCCAGTATGAGCTCCCCTAACTGCACCCTGTCAAAACCGGTCAAAACTGGAGGGTTTCATCGACGGAGGCTGACACTGCCAAGACTAATTATTATTAGTTTACAAAGCTTTTTACATCACAAAATCATTTCCGGGCTTCGACCAGTACTCTAGGCCGACAACACCGCAAGAAACTCTACAGTCCAAGACGCAGACACCTTTTGGCTCAAACAAAGCAGCTTAACAGGTAAGACGAATAGGTATTCTACTGTACGTTACCCTACTGCCATCTTTCGGCTTTCAAGATGTTGGTATGGCTGTAAGTCCTTCAGACGACTGACAAGGGTGCACCAGTCCTCACGACACCGCAACCATTGCTTGACGTAGTCCTTGATCCTTCCAGTTCGTCTCGGCGGCTAACTGTAGAACCCTGCCAGCTCTCCATGCCATGGTCATCTACATCAAGCCGCAGTTGACTGGTTCAGTTCAGCCTCCGTCGATGAAACCCTCCAGTTTTGACCGGTAGTTTGTTTGTGTTGCTCTTGGTTAAACTTGGTGTCAGACGGTTTTCCCTGACCCCCTTTACCACTCGTAACATCTGGCGCAATAAGGGCTATACCACTCCATAACAGGGATGTTGAGCTTGAGGGAGTCGGCAGATGATCTGAGTGTTCGTGAAGGGACATAGAGAGAAAGAGAGTCGGAGAGATAGGCAGGGGCGAGACCATGGAGGCATTTTGTAGGTGAGAGTGTTGATTTTGTAGGTGATACGGGCAGGAACGGGCAACCGTTACAGGAAAATCCGCAGTGCGCTTGCGGCTACCTGCATGAAACAGCTGACCATTACTTGACACATTGCCCTCTGTACGTAGACGCTCGCCTATTTACAATAAATGCACTACCTGTACATTACAGACATGTTGAAATATTGTTAAATGGTAGCGAAAACCTTTCTCTTCGCACCAACAATCTTATTTTTGAAAGTGTCCAATCGTTTATCTGTAAATGTGGTCGTTTTTGTTAATTTGACTCAGTACGCATATATATATCCATGCCAACAACCCTTATTTTATATACATTTTTCAATTATATATTCAGCGAACTACTGCTTATTTGCCACTGGATTACAGTTTACAATGTACTATGTATATTCTTTTTGTATGCGCTAACCACCTTCATCTTTCATATGTACCTACCATTCTTTCGTCCCACCTCCACCCTCCCCCTCTTCCTCCTGCTAGCTTTTTCCTGTTCTTTTTGGTTTGCTTCAACTATGCTGTTGACCTAGATAGTTCCATAGTTTATAAGTAATGTTTGTCCGACATCATATTTGTGTTAATTTGTAACTACGTAGGGCGCGTAATATAAGCGTTCGCTTGAGTTCGTGTCCCTATTGTTTATCGTTGTATTGTTGTACCATGTTTGATTTAATAAAACATTGTTTAAACCAAATGTGTTACTCCAATGCAATGTCGTTTCCTTCTGTCTTTCTCCTTTCTTTTTTTGTTTTTTTTGTTTGATGATCCAACAACAGAACGATCAGCTGTGTACTAAGCGTCGAATGAGCTCACACATTTCATGATCGCCTTGCTATTTTTACATTTAGTCAAGTTTTGACTAGAAGTTTTGACTAAATTTTTTTAACATAGAGGGGGAATCGAGACGAGGGTCGTGGTGTATGTCACTTTGAACTCAAAGCCATGACGTTCCCTACACAAGGCTTTGATAACGAACGGATAAGGGGCGTAACTCCTTAGTCATATTACAGTTGAAAATTCAAAGCGGGTCGGCTTCACTCAATTTCTTGGCATCAGAGGCTTGACATAAATTAGGAAAACAAATGGTTGGACCCATCATGGACCAACTAAACCGCTGTAGGGCAGAATTAATATTTTGATGGTATTTTTGAACGTTCTCAGCGTCACTGTAGGAAGTGGCGTTCTCAGCGTGCAGAAAGTGAGCGTCAAGTCCCTTTGTATCAACAACGAAAATCTTTGCATCTTTGAATGAATCGAAACGCAGGAGTGGTAAGATTCCAAAAACATAGATATGATATGTTTGGATTAAAAACACGCTCAGAAAGTTAAAACGAAGAGAGGTACAGAAAAGCGTGCTATGCAGCACAGCGAAACCACTACCGCGCTGAACAGGCTCGTCAGTTTCACTCCGTTTTGCACAAGCGGCGGACAACGGTCATTGTGAAAAAATGCAGCGCGTTCAGTTTTATTCTGAGAGTTCGACAGCTTGACTAAATGTAGTAATTTCGCCTTACGCGACTTGTTAATTTCGATTTGGGTTCTGCAAAAATTCAGTTTATGACAGCGTTTGTCTGTCGGTTTTCCAGTCCGTAAAATGTTTATCCTTTACGGTTGTAGGCCAAACGAAATTATGTTGCCAATGGCAGTGGAAGCGTTTGCGCGTCTTGCATGATGAAGTGATTTAGGCGATGATTTTATGGAAACCCAAATGATGTGTAACATTCCTTTATGCATTTTGCCTTTCCTTGTCACATTTTCTCTCTCCGTCTCTCTCTGTCTTTTTGTCTCTGTCTCTCGTTCTGTATATATATATGTCTTTGTTTGTTGTCTGGTTGCCTGTCCCTCAGTCTGTCTGCCTGGCTGCCTGTTTGTTTCTCCTTCCTTCTTACTGCCTTTATCTACACAAACCGTAGCACCGTGGCTCTCCTAACACTACCTGTTAATGTTCAACCGTTTCCGTATACGCGTATTCTTGAACATGCGCATGTGTACTATTTCTTGCAAGTGTATACTCAGAATCTGGTCTTGTAATTTCCATGGCCATCGGAAGGTAACGAAACGAGAAGACATAGACCGGTCGTTCCACCCTCAGAACAAAATGACTTTCTTACTTTTCTCTCATGTTTTGTCACACTCGAAACAAAGGCAGTGAGCCGTCCATCTCCGGTCATTATTGCTTTAGTCACACATACTCTGCTTCTCATTGCTTTCTCTGTGTGTGTTTTTTGTGTGTTAGTAGGCGGGGGGGGGGGGGGGGGGGGAGGTGTCCTCCAATTTGTTCATGATGGTTTTCATTGTATCTTCCTAATTGTCTGTCTGTGTGTGTGCTTCTCTCTCTCTCTCTCTCTCTTTCTCTTTCTCTCTCGCACTCTCTCGCTCACTATCTCTCTAACTCACTCTCTCTCTCTCTTTCTCTCTCTCTCTCTCTCTTTCTCTCTCACTCTCTCTCTCTCTCTCTCTCTCTCTCTCTCTCTCTCGCACTCTCTCGCACTCTCTCGCTCACTATCTCTCTAACTCACTCTCTCTCTCTCTCTCTCTCTCTCTCTCTCTCTCTCTCTCTCTCTCTCTCTCTCTCTCTCTCTCTCTCTCTCTCTCTCTCCCTCTCGCGTCTCTCTCTCACTTTCTCTCTCTCTCTTTTTCTCCGGAAAAAGACTGTTTGACTAATCACACATGTGTAGAACGTGAAACACTGACAGTGGGCCGTTCATCGCTGATCATTATTGTCTTAGTCACACGTGCCCTGCTTCCGATTGCTTTCTGTGTTTAGACGGAGTAGAAAAAGATGACTGTATAATTGTTTGTGCAGCTTTTTTTTGTGGTGGGGGCAGAGATGTGCTTATTGTAACATTTATGTTTTGTTTTTGGTTTTGTTGTAAAGTGTTTATGATTGTGTTCTATTCCGTCAATGGCGTCATTCTGGTAATGATGTTGTTATTGCTTTTGTAAAGTGCTTTGTGTGTTCGAAAGCGCTATAGAAATCACCATTATTATTATTATTTTTTATGGTTGTTTGGTTGGTTGGTTGTTTGTTTGTTTGTTTGTGTCATACTAGCTGTTTGTTGATTGCCTATACCTCTTGCTGTATACATGGTGAAAAGAAAACGTTCTCTGTTTTCCTTCCCTTTTCTTTACTAACGATAGTATGCATTAGACATAGACGGGCATATGATTCTTTCTTGTAGTTGTAGTCTTTTAAGTAGCTTTACATTTTTAATGCTTTATGAATTTATAGAAGTATTAGGATTTATAGAAGTATTAGGGCCCGGACCAAAACGATGATTACAGAATCCAGTAGCAAAGATTTCGTTTGTGATTTATCAAGTAGTCGAATGATGCCGAGCCAAGCAGACAGAAACTATGGGAAGCTGTCAGAGTTACCAGATGTACTAGTTTGTTTGTTTGTTTGTTTGCTTAACGCCCAGCCGACCACGAAGGGCCATATTAGGGCGGTGCTGCTTTGACATATAACGTGCGCCACACACAAGACAGAAGTCGCAGCACAGGCTTCATGTCTCACCCAGTCACATTATTCTGACACCGGACCACCCAGTCCTAGCACTAACCCCATAATGCCAGACGCCAGGCGGAACAGCCACTAGATTGCCAATTTTAAAGTCTTAGGTATGACCCGGCCGGGGTTCGAACCCACGACCTCCCGATCACGGGGCGGACGCCTTACCACTAGGCGGCCGTGCCGGTCCCAGATGTACTAGAGGAGTGCAGGAAACATCTTGTTGATGGATGACAGAAGAGGTTACACCCTCTCTCTCCTGTGCCGACACAATAAGCAAACGAAGACAGTTGTGGGGGGGGGGGGGTTACTGCTCCACTGTGTAGGTATTCTTCTTCTTCTTCTGCGTTCATAGGCTGACACTCCCCCGTACACTCGTGGTTTTTGCACCAGTGGGATTTTACATGTATGACCGTTTTTACCCCGTCATTTAGGCAACCATACGCCGCTTTCGGGTAAACTGTTCAAGTATGAAATCCATGACGAAGTGTTCCTCCTGTAATGAAAGTTTCATACCTGCATAGATATAACATTTCAATATTAGCCAAATTCAGGAAAGGCGTCTAATTGTGTGACCACACAAAAATTTAAAATGCATAAATATCAGGGATTTGAATGCAACGTTAAATGATGTGCAACAAAGTCAAATGTAAGTGATAGTTAAGCGGAACTAGGCTTCTGATTGGTACGTATGAGATATTAGCAAGAATTGAAATGTACAAGCAACATTAATCCTCAATAAATGATGATCACCACAGTACTACACATCATTTAATGTTGCACTCACATCATTTCCATTATTACAATTCACCAGCATGATGCAGGAGATGAAGAAGAATGCCTTCAAGAACTAGGCGTGATAGTAAGTACGTACGACAGTCTAATGCAAACTCCACGTTTGTCGTCTTACTGCATGTGGTTCCTTGTGGTTCTCATTCGCCAGAAAGATGGTTCGCAGTGTTATTGGCACCAGATGCAATAAGCCTCTGTCTTACTTAGGTCGCTCGGTCTTTGGCTTAGGATAATAAATGCCATTTCCATTTGGGTGTAAAGATTCTGAACAGATAGCTGCTAACGTGCTAAGATCGAGAATTAAAAAATAAAATAAATAAATAAAACAGACACAGACACAGACACAGACACACCTGTTGTCTATGAGTTGAGAAAGTCGTCCGCTTGACTCGAACATGCAGTTTTATGTCTTTAATGGTCTGGGCATTGTAATATGTTCTATCAGTCTAGCTGGTTAATATTAGTGCGCTGTCGGTATAAGATGCTTGTTTGGTAACAAATAAGCTGACAGAAAGCAAGTTTATTTGTTGTTGTTGTACCGATTATACAGGCTACAGAGGCTATCCTATTGTTGTGGGGCAGGTCTAAAAGCAAATTACTGTTAATTCATCAAATAACAAAGTCTTTGTCTTTGTTCTTTGCCCTGTGTCTCCTTTTCCCCTGAATCTGTTCTACCCAATTTCTAACACCAAAAGCACCAACACGAAAAAAACGAGAAGGCTCTCAGGGTCTAAACAACAGCATAACTTTAGCAACAAAAAAGCAACAACGTCGAACATAGGCTATATTATGTATTTGCACCGAGGGACTCTAACATCATCTGTTGGAGATCCGTCTTCTTCCCATTCTCTCCGTCACGTGTTGTGATTGTTTGAGGGTTCCGGTAATGCAGATCTCCATGACGGTTCCATGTTTTCACGCGTAGTCTGTGATGGGAGGAAGTGAGCCAAGGATTTGTGGAGAAGAGTATAAGTTGGGCTTCTCATTTGGGCTCCCATTTCTTTCTTTCTTTCTTTCTTTATTTGGTGTTTAACGTCGTTTTCAACCACGAAGGTTATATCGCGGCCGGGGCTCCCATTTGGGCTTCTCATTTGGGATTCTTCTCATTTGGGATTCTCATTTGGGATTCTCATTTGGGATTGGGGTCGAAGTTTATCAAGTATTGACCTTAAACACACACTGCTTCCTTTAGATTGGAAATACAAACTTTGAAAAGAGTTTTTCAGAAACTTAATTCTTTCCACAGAGATAGACCTCAGTGTAAATGGTTTTGGGCCAACTAACTCGCCTATCCCTTTCAACAGTGTTGCTCACTATCTCAGATCGACCCAGGCTTTGGCAGTCGATAAGACCATTCCTCCGCCAAAACACTTACCAGGACTCAACAGGCCGGGCGATCTCTCTGCAGAGAGGAATTATTGCACACATCAGTATTGCGGATTGATACCAACGCCTTTTAAAGGCACAGTGCAGCTCACAGCCTCCGTTTTCCGTTTTTGTTGCAGCTGAGTGCATTTACAGTTCAAAAATTTTCCTATGGTAGTAAAACAAACCCAAAACTACCCAACGACGACATCTGTGAAGCTCGACAGTTTCTTGTTCACGCGAGTGCATAAATTAACCTAGTTATTACGTTGGTGTTTGGTCGGAGTTCGATTCAACTGAGTGATTCCGGCCTCCATTTTGTTTTACACAAACTCACGATGACGTCTGACATAGTTTGCTTTAGTGACGTGTCTTTTTGTGCATGATGTGGTGATCTACCTGATCTAAATTTAGATCCCAAAATAGGCCAAGACCAGCCGGGTCCGAGTACGAAATTAATTCGTAAAAAAAATCGCAGTTCTTGACTCTTTGGGTGCAAGTCAATGAAACTTGGTAGTTATTCTAACGGATAGCTGCCTGAGGTATGACTAAAAGCCCCAGGGGCTCCGTGCACCTGGATTTGACAAGTTCAGTACCTTTAAGAAATCAATTCATACAACAATTCCCTCTCTGTATAGAAGGCATTGAGGCTGTGGATTGTTGGTATGCAGATCTGAGATTGTGAGCTGACATGTTTTGACGGGAAGGACTGTGTCTGTGAAGAGTGTAGGATTGATGTGTTGGTACCATAGACCAAATAGCCTGG
>NC_090258.1:26650550-26658050 GCF_037325665.1 Littorina saxatilis
ACGGCCTTTGCGGGAATATCTCGCTCTTTCGAAGTGTGTGCTGTGTTGAACCCATATACAGACCATCTCGCCACTTGGTCAAATACCCAACATCAACACCATGACTGCTTGCTGTGGTGAGTTAGATTTTTGTTCAATAAACTATTTTCTGAAAAAGGCATAAGTTCCTTTTACAACATACATTCTTTAAAGGTCCTTGTCTACATTTTTATACCGAAATCGCCATTTGACCATTAAAATGCAGAGTCTATATTATCTACAATTATCAACAATACACCCCCTTTCGATCAGGAAAGACGAAGCCAGTGTAGCCGTTTGAAAATTCATTGTAGTATTCCAGCGTAGTACTCATAGTAGGATATCCTTATTTGGAAAATGCCAAGCGCAAAACTCCTCTCAAATCCCGTGCATTTCGTGCGTTTAAAAAAAAAGCGTGGACAGCTCCAGTGTCAAACTGTTGCTGCATTTGTTTGGGCGTGGCTATAAGCATAGTGACATGAATTTGATTGGTCAGTATTTTTAGGCAAAGCACATGTTCTCAGCAAACAGAAAACAAAATATTGGAAGCGTGAGTCACGCTACCCAAAAATAAAATCTTTTTTTACATATTTTTTTTCTATAACTTTTTCCCCCATGGTTCATTCATCATCTGACATAACTTTTTAGCGAAATCTAACCATAAGATTATTGAATAAAAGCAAAAATGTAGACGACCACCTTTAAACAGAATGACCACTGTGCGCAGAGAAGACGTAGACGGTTAATGTTTGGTATGTGACCAAGTGGAGGGATGGTCTTATCACAGGTAAGCCTCGACAGATGTGAGACCGGGAGGCGACCTGTTTTCACGCGACGGAGTGGGCTTTCTTCTTCTTCTTCTTCTTCTGCGTTCGTGGGCTGAAACTCCCACATACACTCGTGTTTTTTGCACGAGTGGAATTTTACGTGTATGACCGTTTTTTACCCCGCCATTTAGGCAACCATACGCTGATTTCGGAGGTAGCATGCTGGGTATTTTTGTGTTTCTATAACCCACCGAACTCTGACATGGATTACAGGATCTTTTTCGTGCGCACTTGGTCTTGTGCTTGCGTGTACACACGGGGGTGTTCGGACACCGAGGAGAGTCTGCACACAAAGTTGACTCTGAAAAATAAATCTCTTGCCGAACGTGGGGACGAACTCACGCTGACAGCGGCCAACTGGATACAAATCCAGCGCGCTACCGACTGAGCTATATCCCCGCCCGGAGTGGGCTTTGAAGTCTATCCCATCTGCTCCCTCATCAGGAGTATGTGAACTTTCTTTATTTGGTGTTTAACGTCGTTTTCAACCACGAAGGTTATATCGCGACGGGTGTGTGTGAACAATGCCTTGCTAGTTTCATTTTGTGTGATAAGGATATCGTGTATATTATAGCTATTTGCATTCTTGACCACAAAGCTCATATTTTAACAGATCAAGGCGGCCGTCGCTCTCAGAGACCTCGTTAGCGTTCGAGATGAACAATTACAGTCGAGATTTTGTTAAATGTCATATTTTAGTCAAAATTGCAAATATAATTTTTGTTATCGACCTATTTTAGTTAAAGAACCCTACTTATTTTGGTTTCGATAGAACGCTCACAAACGCGCACTCTTTTGTAGTGCCTAAATATCAGTTTTAGTCGGACCCTGACGTCACATGGCAGTCAATACATGAACCCTTTACCTTGATGAAAACATTGACCGTTTTGAGGGACAGAGCGCTGAGGACAACTACCTTGTCTTTTATTCCACAGGTTTCTGTAATCTTTTTTTCTCATTTGTTTTGAAAATTTTGTATCACGTTTTAAATACAACACAACTTAAAAATATCAGCAGGTCTTATGTAATTGACTAATCATCGACATACAGAAGAGATCAATATTCCACAGGTTTCTTATTCACTGTCTTGCTTTTCCTCCTCCTACTATTTCTTCCCTCTCTCTCTAACTTTCACACACACTCTCTCTCTCTCTCCCTCTCTCTCTCTCTCTCTCTCTCTCTCTCTCTCTCTCTCTCTCTCTCTCTCTCTCTCTCTCTCTCTCTCTCTCTCTCTCTCTCTTACACGAACTCTCTTTCCCTCCTGTTTTAGATAAAGCTGAGCATGCGAATTTGGCGGATTAGCCAGACCCATGCCACAGGCTTGTCATGATTAGGGAAGAAGTCTCATTTCTCATGTGCGGTGAGATTTTAATCTCTGTGTTTACATGGCCTGCTGCCGATCTGCAACGGTGCCTCTGGCGTTTTGGAAGATTATGTGCGGCGCCTGGTTTTCAGATAGGGTTTTGAACCGTAAATGCGTTGATCTCCAACCCCCACATCCCCTCCCCCCCTTGCTCTTAGCAGCAGCTAAAACCATGTTTTAACCTCGCCACGAAAATACTAAACAAAACGTGAAAGCAAGTTATGAAGACAGCTCAATTATGTTATGCACACATCCCGTTTCCGCCCCCACTCACAGAAGGAAAGCGGAAACAAAATGACAGAAATACACACACACCAACACAAACGCACGCACGCCGGCACGCACACACAAACACACGCACAAGAAACAGATAACAACGTGACAGTATGTTATGAAGACAGCCTTATTATGCTATGCGCATCTCTCTTCTCCGTCCCTACTCATAGAAGGAAACTTAGAAAAACAAAAAGAAAGACTGAAATACACTAATTACACACACGCAGGCCTAAAAACAAACCACAAACGCATGCGCGCACGTAAGCTCACGCACAAACACACTGCTTGTAAACACAAGTACATGTAATTACGTGTGTGTGTCGTCCTGATTTGGGAACAGTCACCATATTATGGAAAGTCACAAAATATAGCATCTAATGAAACTAACGACATGGGCACTCTTTATGAACTCACACGCCCACCCCATATAATCTGCCCCCTCCACACACAAACACCCACACGTGATTAACACGACACAAAAGCAATTATATCAAAAGTAAACCAGAAAAACACAAATGTAAAATACCTCAAAAACAACAGGTGTCAAAACACGGGCAAACAAACGCCTCTTCAAACATTCCCGCACATGTAAACTTCAAAAGAGCTCAACATAATTACTAAGGATCACAGCCAAACACAAACAGTTCGACTCACCTGGAACCAGCTGCTGCGGTTTTTGTTCTTAGCTTTTTATGACAGTGTATACATGTGAAGCGGCATAGTGGTTCATTTTGCGTGCGTGTATTATATTTACACCAACAGGGAGGACCGGCACGATTGGCCCAGTGGTAAGGCGTCCGCCCCGTGATCGGGAGGTCGTGGGTTCGAACCCCGGCCGGGTCATACCTAAGACTTTAAAATTGGCAATCTTGTGGCTGCTCCGCCTGGCGTCTGGATTTATGGGGTTAGTGCTAGGACTGGTTGGTCCGGTGTCAGAATTATGTGACTGGGTGAGACATGAAACCTGTGCTGCGACTTCTGGCTTGTGTGTGGCGCACGTTATATGTCAAAGCAGCACCGCCCTGATATGGCTGGGCGTTAAGCAAACAAACAAACAAACCAACAGGGAGCAGCTCTCCTTCTCACTCTGTCTGTGTGACTGTCTGTCTGTGTCTCTCTTTATTCCTATCTGTCTTTCGCTCTCTGTCTGTCTGTGTGACTGTCTGTCTCTGTCTCTCTTTATTCCAATCTGTCTTTTGCTCTCTGACTGTCTGTGTGACTGTCTGTCTCTGTCTCTCTTTATTCCTATCTGTCTTTCGCTCTCTTTCTGTCTGTGTGACTGTCTATCTCTGTCTCTCTTTATTTCTGTTTTTGTGTCTGTGTATATATATATAATTATATGTACATGAAAATACAATACCAACACCAACGATCGAATACCACTACGCTTCCCTTCCATAACGACCTGTCATGCATGACAAAATCTATCAATGCCAACAGAAGAACAACTCTTTTTTTCATTCATTCGTTCGGCTTCCTGACGAGTTTGTTTGTTTGTTTGTTTGTTTAACGCCCAGCCGACCACGAAGGGCCATATCAGGGCGGTGCTGCTTTGACATATAACGTGCGCCACACACAAGACAGAAGTCGCAGCACAGGCTTCATGTCTCACCCAGTCACATTATTCTGACACCGGACCACCCAGTCCTAGCACTAACCCCATAATGCCAGACGCCAGGCGGAGCAGCCACTAGATTGCCAATTTTGAAGTCTTAGGTATGACCCGGCCGGGGTTCGAACCCACGACCTCCCGATCACGGGGCGGACGCCTTACCACTAGGCCAACCGTGCCGGTTTCCTGACGAGTGGACGTAAACTGATAGAACTATGAAGATAAGTTTTGTGTGAATATTTGTTTGTCTGTTCACTTAAAAGACCGTTGGGTCGAAACATCTGTGAATGTATTGTTTTGTCAACAACACATGTTCCAACAACCTACCTTTCTTGTTTTTTGATTATCAATGCCAACGTCAACCTCACAATAAAGAAGCTGAGATCACTTTTTTCCCCGACCTCAATTGCATGCAGGCTGCTTCAACCCTGAGTTGTTTTGCCTGTATGATCAATGAGAAAAGTATTTTGGCACCTTGAGCTTGAAACGTATTTTTACAGAGGTCAGCTCTACAGTTCTGTTTTTTTTTTAAAGGAGTCTGGTCTTTATTTTAAGATTTTAATTTTAAAACTACTTAATTTGTTTGACATATGGGCTTTGCTTTGACTTTTTGTTGCCTTCGGGTGACGTTAGTGATTTTGTATATTAGGATTGTCTTAATCTCCGTCAACAACAGTCCCTCGAATCATTCAAATCTGCACTCAAGACATTCCTTTTTTCCAATTAATTCATGCATTTTACACTGCCCACCCCCATCCCACCCTGAATAACTGTACATATTTAATGGTTGATGGTGTGTGTGTGTGTTAGTTACTTTAAGTCTCCGTATGTGAATGAGTGTATGTGCGCCTTGAGTCGCCTGTTGGTGAGATATGTGCGCGTTACAAATATTCGTATTATTATTATAATCTAAATATGTGTAGTGATTAACTTGTGGGGTCCTGATTTGGCCTATTATGGTCCGCTGGACCCGAAAAGCAACAGCTAACTAAGGCCTAAAAAAAAAATAGGTGTGGTTACGGTAACCCGACCTACCCTATTTTTAGGGGCCGACCCTATAACTTTTTATTACATTTGTCAAAAAAAGAAAAAAAAAGAAAAAAAAGGAGTGCAGAAAACGCAATGAAAGCGACAGCGCTCGAGTCGCACACTTATTTCCCTGTCAAGTATGTTTAATTTGTACACATTAGAAAAAAAAGTTTAAAAAAAAAAGTGATTGCCTACCTTCCTACCCTATTTTTTTGGCCTAAACTAACTTTGTTTCTTTCTTCTTTTGTTCTTTTGTTTGTCTCTCTTTATTCCTACCTGTCTCTCACTCTATGTCTGTCTGTGCCTCTTACGCTGGGGGTCGTGGATTCGATCCCCACTCGCGGCGAAGACAAATATCTGTGTTTTTTTTTAAGCGATTTCCAGTCCACCCAGCTTGAAATAGGTACCTGTTCCTCACTAGGGCCGGGGAAGGCGAAGCCAGCGAGTAAGAGGAGATGAGCACCACCCTAGCTCGTAAACGTAGTCCTAAAAAAGTTGAGATCTGTGATCCCCTACGATCAAAAATAATGACCGTTACCTTACTTGTCTGTTAAGACGGTCCTTTGGTGAACACACAGACACGCATAAACACATACACACACACACACACACACACACATGCGCGCACGCACACGCTTCAACGACAGTACATGTATACTTGTGGTAGCATTTGTAGATGGTCCTTTGTAGACGATTTTGTTATGCTCTTTTGTTAGTTGCTTTGCACAACGTATACGTGTGTATACACAACGTATACTTATGTAGGATAGCTCATCTTGTGCAACTAATTCGGTCTGGCGTGCACACGCGTGGATCCGATCTTGGCGCATGCGTGCATCCAATGTTATTGTTGTTCACACTCGCACTTAACAGACTTAGACACGGGAGAGGGGCAGACAAGGGGAGAGCACCCTGTTTGCATCACAAACAATGTATGTTTTGCCTCTTTCCTTCCTCCCTGTTGTTTGACACTAGCTTGTCTCCCCATTAACCCAAATGTGCGTTTTGGAAACATGTTGTCAATGTTTTCTGAAGACAGCTCACGGTGTATAATGTTTCTGGCGTTGAGGGTTTTCTTTAGATCTCAGTACAGTACACATTTTTATTTTATTTCTTTTACATGTGGTCACGTTTTGAAAAAAAAAAGAGTTCAGATAGACTGGGAATCGAGATGAGGATGGTGGCGTGCGTATGTGTGTGTGTTTGTGTGTGTGTGTGTGTGTGTGTGTGTGTGTTTGTGTGTGTGTGTGTGTGTGTGTGTGTGTGTGTTTGTGTGTGTGTGTGTGTGTGTGTGTGTGTGTGTGTGTGCGCGTGTGTATGTGTTTTGTTGTTGGCTTATTTGGTTATGAAACGTAGAGTCCACGTACATGCGAAAAGGTGCAGGAAGTTACATGAAATCCGATAATTAGCTAATCAGTGACAGTAATAGAACATGAACAGTTGGCAAGGGCACGGCACTCTGCTATCCTGAGTCTACGGGAGCATGTGCCAGTGTTTAGTGGTGCTCATTTGCTGACGTCACACTTGAAAGATACATGAAAACAAGCTGTCGGGTTACCCTCGGTCCCCTAACGAAAGTACATTCACCTTGAATGCAATTGTGATCAAATCAAACAATACAACCAACAGCAAAAACTCACATTAGATGACTGTGACTATCCGTCTGACTCATGTCAATGGCTATCTCTCTCTCTCTCTCTCTCTCTCTCTCTCTCTCTCTCTCTCTCTCTCTCTCTCTCTCTCTCTCTCTCTCTCTCTCTCTCTCTCTCTTTGTCAAAAATAATTCTCTCCCTACGCTTTAAAATCATAACTGTTACTGCATAACATCTTAATCATCATTTTATTAATCAATGAACCACGTTATTATAACTAGTGTTTTGTTACTTTTAACCTGATTACAAATTCTTAGTTAATTAGTTATTCGTTTGGCTGTTCAATACATCTATATATATATACGACTAGTGTCTGTGTGTGTGTGTGTCTGTGTGTCTGTGTGTCTGTGTGTCTGTGCGCGATGCGCGGCCAAGGTTCTCGATGGATCTGTTTCAAATTTGGTGATCATATTCAGGTACACCCTGGACACAACCTGGTCGATGAGATATTTCAACACGTGCTCTCAGCGCGCTGCGCGGAACCGATTTTGGTTCCACCTCAGCTATTTTGGTTCCACCTCAGCTTACCCGGGCCCCCATACCGACACACCATAGCCGCTACACCACATCACAACGCCAAAGTTCTCGGTGGTTCTTTTTCAAATTTGGACACCGTATTCAGCTACACCCCGGACACAATATCATCGATGAGATATTTCAACACGTGCTCTCAGCGCGCAGCGCTAAACTCATGTTCGTTTTTGTGTTCATTTCACCATTATA
>NC_090258.1:26663050-26669217 GCF_037325665.1 Littorina saxatilis
TAAGATGAACGTAAATTTGGATCGTTTTATAAATTGTTATTTTTTTTTTACAATTTGCAGATTTTTAATGACCAAAGTCATTAATTAATTTTTAAGCCACCAAGCTGAAATGCAATACCGAAGTCCGGGCTTCGTCGAAGATTACTTGACCAAAATTTCAACCAATTTGGTTGAAAAATGAGGGCGTGACAGTGCCGCCTCAACTTTCACGAAAAGCCGGATATGACGTCATCAAAGACATTTATTAAAAAAATGAAAAAAACGTTCGGGGATTTCATACCCAGGAACTCTCATGTCAAATTTCATAAAGATCGGTCCAGTAGTTTAGTCTGAATCGCTCTACACACACACACACACAGACACACACACGCACATACACCACGACCCTCGTTTCGATTCCCCCTCGATGTTAAAATATTTAGTCAAAACTTGACTAAATATAAACAAGTCGCGTAAGGCGAAAATACAATATTTAGTCAAGTAGCTGTCGAACTCACAGAATGAAACTGAACGCAATGCCATTTTTCAGCAAGACCGTACACTCGTAGCATCGTCAGTCCACCGCTCATGGCAAAGGCAGTGAAATTGACAAGAAGAGCGGGGTAGTAGTTGCGCTAAGAAGGATAGCACGCTTTTCTGTACCTCTCTTTGTTTTAACTTTCTGAGCGTGTTTTTAATCCAAACATATCATATCTATATGTTTTTGGAATCAGGAACCGACAAGGAATAAGATGAAAGTGTTTTTAAATTGATTTCGACAATTTAATTTTGATAATAATTTTTATATATTTAATTTTCAGAGCTTGTTTTTAATCCAAATATAACATATTTATATGTTTTTGGAATCAGAAAATGATGGAGAATAAGATGAACGTAAATTTGGATCGTTTTATAAATTTTTATTTATTTTTTACAATTTTCAGATTTTTAATGACCAAAGTCATTAATTAATTGTTAAGCCACCAAGCTGAAATGCAATACCGAAGTCCGGGCTTTGTCGAAGATTACTGGACCAAAATTTCAACCAATTTGGTTGAAAAATGAGGGCGTGACAGTGCCGCCTCAACTTTCACGAAAAGCCGGATATGACGTCATCAAAGACATTTATCAAAAAAATGAAGAAAACGTTCGGGGATTTCATACCCAGGAACTCTCATGTCAAATTTCATAAAGATCGGTCCAGTAGTTTAGTCTGAATCGCTCTACACACACACACAGACAGACACACACACGCACATACACCACGACCCTCGTTTCGATTCCCCCTCGATGTTAAAATATTTAGTCAAAACTTGACTAAATATAAAAAGCAGTAGCATGTTACACTGTTCCGTAAGACTAGTCTGAGATACACATCTTGAAACTACAAATTCGTGGCATTCTTTTTGTGGCGAAACCGTTAGCGAAAGAATTCTCACCTGTTCTCACGCACGCCAAAAGATGCTTCTCAGTCTGATTTTTGCCATTAACACCTGTAACAGTGTGTCGGCTGTGCACGTTAAAAATGTCTCTGGCATTTAGAGGTGTAGTACTTCAGGCATGTGCATTTCATCTTCTGAGAATTTTGTAATTTTGAACTGGACTGTTTCGATGTATTTTAGGTGGAGACCGCAATTATTCCTGGATATTACGGTAGTATTCGATGAGTGTTTGTTTTGTTGCTGTTGTTAATCTTCAAAGCGACACTCATGTCAATTTTCGAAAATAAATTTGCAATAAAATCCAACTCCCCATTGGAAGCAGCCTGTCTGTTGATTTTGGATACTTGTCTAAGTGGAACAATTCTCTAATCCCATGTGAATAGTTTTTAAAGAGTACACCGAGAACAAAGCGTCCGCCCCGTGATCGGGAGGTCGTGGGTTCGAACGCCGGCCGGGTCATACCTAAGACTTTAAAATTGGCAATCTAGTGGCTGCTCCGCCTGGCGTCTGGCATTATGGGGTTAGTGCATGCTAGGACTGGTTGGTCCGGTGTCAGAATAATGTGATTGGGTGAGACATGAAGCCTGTGCTGCGACTTCTGTCTTGTGTGTGGCGCACGTTATATGTCAAAGCAGCACCGCCCTGATATGGCCCTTCGTGGTCGGCTGGGCGTTAAGCAAATAAACAAACAAACCGAGAACAAACAACAGGACATTGATGCTGGTCGGTCTCGGATAACACTGGGTTTTCGAGGCATGAAACATCAACAACCAACATCTCGTATCCTAAACAAAAGCCTGGACAAATTTGTGCTGACTGCTCAAACAAAATTCAAAATTTCGATTTTGTGAACAAGAAACAATTGACAAGTGGCTCTATCCCATCTCCCCCCTTTCCCCGTCGCGATATAACCTTCGTGGTTGAAAACGACGTTAAACACCAAATAAAGAAAGAAAGAATCCTCCGACAGATCCTATTTTCCTCTCGACCCTAGAACTTTGTTTGAAACTTCAAAAAACAAAAACAAAAAAAAATAAGAGAAAACTCGATTTTGTAGACTTTACAAGGAAAGTTACTCTTCTGTGATACCCAGGGGGACACAGCTCGCACGAGTTTGGGTCCTTCGTCATCGGAAACAAACATTGTTCTGGCCCTACTCAGATAAATTATACCTTTGCATCCCCTCCCCCCTCCCGCCCACACAAACACTTACTTCAACGATCACTTGCCCAGAGCGTCAATTCCTCAAAGCACCGCACAGCAGGCTACATCTACATCTCTGTGCGTCTCAGAGGAGCGCTTGCGGACGATATTTTGCAATATTATCTTCCGTCTATCGGAAAGTCTGCAAGAAACGAAACCCCCGCGAGTGCGATTTCCAGATTTCTATGGGGACTGTTTGATCTGGCCTCTCGACTATTTTCTTTGCGCGCAAGGATCGCGACTTATGACCACCCTCTCTCCTTGGCGGAATGATATCGATGTTGGAGAGGAAAAAAGGAGTATCGATGTCGTAAAAGAAAAAAAAAGTGCATTGCCTTCTCTCTTTTGAGACGAAAAGTGGGGTTGGGTGAATGGGTTTTTTGGAAGCTACGGAAAAGGCTGTAAATAGCAGTCTATCTCTAAATCTAACCCTGTAGCTAAAAAAGTAAATTGAGCCGTATATCTTAAGATCTGTGTCTGTGCTGTTCAAGTCTGTAAAACACCAGACCACGCATGGTTGTCAAGTTAGCCGTGCTGTGTGTTGCCCACATTTTTGCGGCTTTTGTTTTTATTGAGGGAATATTTCTGTTCCAATTTGTCAGAGATCCGTTTTTAACAGTCTTTACTTGTTTTGGTTTTCTTTTTTTTTCCGGTTTAGGTTATATATGTTTTCCGGTGAATTTTAGTTTTTGTTATATAATTTACGCTATCCGGGTATTGCTAAGTTCTGTTGTTTATGTCTTACAGTTTGACGCTGAAGATGTGTGTAACTCTCGTCTGGAATACATGTTCTCCGATATAGGCAATCTTTGGAGTAAACTGGGTTAATGTCTGCATGTGATTTGATTTTGTCTCCGTCTAGCAGGTTTCCCAGTGTTTTGTTTTGCTTTAGTTGCATGAGGCAATTTTGTCCAGACTTGTCTTGTCTGTGAGACTCAGGTATTACACCTTTCTTTCTTTCTTTATTTGGTGTTTAACGTCGTTTTCAACCACGAAGGTTATATCGCGACGGGGAAAGGGGGGAGAGGGGATAGAGCCACTTGTCAATTGTTTCTTGTTCACAAAAGCACTAATCAAAAATTTGCTCCAGGGGCTTGCAACGTAGTACAATATATTACCTTACTGGGAGAATGCAAGTTTCCAGTACAAAGGACTTAACATTTCTTACATACTGCTTGACTAAAAATCTGTACAAAAATTGACTATATTCTATAAAAGAAACACTTAACAAGGGTAAAAGGAGAAACAGAATCCGTTAGTCGCCTCTTACGACATGCTGGGGAGCATCGGGTAAATTCTTCCCCCTAACCCGCGGGGGGTGGTATTACACCTAATTTACTGAACAGGGGACTGAAACAAAATGGGATGGAGGGGATAAGGAAATGAGAGAGAGGGGGGGGGGGGGGAGGTCCGGGGTTTGGGGTGCTGAGATGGGGGTCGGTTTGGACAGGTCGAGGAATGGTGAAGAATAGAGGGCAGTTATAGCTTGCAACGTGTAAATGATCGAATCGCACTCCAAACTTCTTGCTTGAAATCGAAAAAAACAAAAACCACCATGCAGTTATTCATTAATGCACCAATTGCATTCACTTCTTCCGTAAACAATTTGTGTAAGCATTACCAAAAACGAAGACATGAATCTATACAAACACAGGCTCTTGACACGAGGGGGGGGGGGGGGGGCGGGGTCTGTGGGTTGGATAACTTGCGTGCTCTCAAGACTACTATTAACCCTAACCACGTGACATCCAGCACACAAGCTCCGCCCATTTCGTGTTGAGTGCGTGTGATATATCAATCAAGATGGAGATACTTGATTCGAACAGCATCTAGAATGATTTTGAGCGTTCTTCGCTCAGTTTGATCGGGGAATTCATCTGTCTATCCATGGGTTAGTCGAAGTAAGATAGCTTCCGGAAAGGTCGACAACTCCCATAAACTAGATACCGCGCCATGTACCTTCCGCTAAGGTCGGTAACCCACATAAACTACAATTGCTGTCGATCATAATCAGTTTCCAGAAGGGAATTACTTCCCTTGGCGTGTTGTGATAATTGTGATGGTTTCATTGTATGTTAATGCGTTTTAAGTGCGTATGAATAGTACATCGACCTTTTGTGTAACAAACCGAAGTCATGTGGTTACTGCTGCTTCGTTGGCTTACTTTGATGTGCTCATAAAGAGTGATTACAACTTTATTGCACAAAGCGAGTGAACTTTTTCCCCCTTGGTAGCAGCTATCTGTCTCTTTATGTCTGTCTCTCTCCGTCAGTTGGTTTGAAAAGAGGAATCCTGCTTCTCTGTTAAATCGTGCTTTTACTATTGAACTACCTTTCAACATTCTGACCCTCGAACAAAATATATACCGGCACGGTTGGCCTAGTGGTAAGGCGTCCGCCCCGTGATCGGGAGGTCGTGGGTTCGAACCCCGACCGGGTCATACCTAAAACTTTAAAATTGGCAATCTAGTGGCTGCACCACCTGGCGTCTGGCATTATGGGGCTAGTGCTAGGACTGGTTGGTCCGGTGTCAGAATAATGTGACTGGGTGAGACATGAAGCCTGTGCTGTGACTTCTGTCTTGTGTGTGGCGCACGTTAAATGTCAAAGCAGCACCGCCCTGATATGGCCCTTCGTGGTCGGCTGGGCGTTAAGCAAACAAACAAACAAACGAACAAAATGTGACCCTCCACCACGAAATGAGTCGCATGTCACCTCGCGCGGTTCTGCGCTAGGCTTAATATAAGTCCGGGGAGTGCTAGTGGTAACAGTGTGAGGGTCACCTTAGTCACAGGCTTATAACTCAAACAGTTTTCGCTCTTTTCTAAAACGGTTTCACCACTGGATAGAGCATAAAACACTCTTTATGAAAATGTAAAAATATGAAAATCATGCAAAGGTGACATGCGACTCATGTCGTGGTGGAGGGTCACAAATATCCTCAACCTACTGTGCTTTGACGTTTTTACCAGTAACCTTTTTTGTAATTGTTGCATTCCTCGATAACCATTAATAGGTTGAAGGGGCATGACAAAGCAAAAGTGTAAATTTTGCTTATTCCTCGCACAGACTTAACCCCTCTTTTTCGTGCTTGCAGAGTGACTACCCATGGAGTATTATCAACGCGTCGTAATGGGAGTACCGCCGTCATGACGCCGTCGTCACGTGCTGCATGATACGTCACTTCCTGTCACGTGGGTTGTTGACAGGCCCGAGGATGGAATATGGCTGCCTTGGGCTTTCCAGCTCACGGCTCTGTTGCCACGCGATGTTCGTCCTGCTGTCGTTCTGTCTTCTGCTCACACACTGCCAGGGTCTTGATGTTTACTGGCACACAGGTAAGCCAAATAAATAAATAAATAAATAATTAGATACACAAATAACGAGATAAATTACGAGATAAAGAAATAATGAATGAATGAATGAATGAATGAATAAACGAACGAAAGGAATGAATGAATATATACACAATTTAAAACCAAAATACAGCCCTGTTGCACACAAATTATTATCAATTAACTTTCTGGTCTATCGTTTTGTTAAG
>NC_090258.1:26669417-26674417 GCF_037325665.1 Littorina saxatilis
GGTAAAGGCCTGTCCAGACACTCCAGGCTGACCCTGTCCACATTTGACTTATGCTCAAAACGGTCCCGCTGGGCACGCCGCGGCGGGCTATGATCGCGAAGCGTTATCTGCAGAAGAATAGAGCGTGTTCTAATTTCTCTGACACAGAAATAGAACGACGGAAATTTGACCAATCAGAGAAAACCAGAGCGATGACGTCAACCGTCAGATCGAGTTGGATTGTGGGTAGACTCTAAGTATCTCTTCGACACAGATCGGCGAACTTATCGATCTATACAGAAGCCACGAATCCCTGTGGAATACATTTTCCAAGTTATACAAAAACAGGGACGCAAAGTTCGCGGCGTGGCAGTCGATGCAACTGTCACTGTTTTGTATGTACGCAGCCATCTTTGCAAATTACCGCTAGCGTGTTGACCTTCCTGTCAGGTGACCTTGACGCTTGCGCTCCACTGATACCGCGTTGTGAAAAAAGTCGTCGATGTGTGGCCACTCGGCAAAATCACGCGCGACGCACAAAACGGCCTGCGGCGCATATAGCGTAAAACGGCGTCCAAGTCTGGACAGGGCTTTAGCGCCATGGGGTCAATGCTGTTTCGTTGGTCTGTATGGCTCTATGCAAAGACCCGGTAAAATGAATGCTACAAGCATCTTTGAACAATAACACACTTTATCCTACATAGGTGAAAGAGACCACCCATGACATGACTAAACCATACACTCACACGTTAGTATATCATGTAAATGAGGTCGGGTCAAACTAGTCTTATGTGGAAGGCACCTAATTTTCTTCTGCTCATGAAAACAACTCCACCGAGACATACGTCATTCTAGGAATACTTTTGCGTTTGCTGTTTCGCTCGCATTTCAATATTGTTGAGAAAAAAAACCCGTGTAAATCTGGAACAACACAGCAATTAAGGCATGTAGTATTCTGTATGTCTACCTTGTGTAACATACTCAACATGAAACATGTAAACCTCTTTTTCCCTTCCTTCCAGGGGACAGCAAGACCAACCCGGACTGCCGGAACCAGAACAAGTACCCCCTGGACGAGCAGGAGGCGTGTGTGTGCGACAGTCTCCGGCCTGTGGTCATTGGCCAGTGGTCAGACTGCATCCTCAGGCCGTCGGAAGAGGTGATGTGGCATTGGGACTCAGGGTCAAATCTTAACGGGGACAAACAGGTAGCCTTTCTCAGATGTGAACACCATGTTGTCAAGTCTGTCGGTGTTTTCTTCACGTTCGACGTATAGCCGTTGCTAGCCGGCCTGTTTGGTATTGTACTGTGAAGGTTGTGTGTGTTTTCGTCATTCTCGACGTCAGAGATGGCTATAGCCTGTCTGTTTTTGTACTGTGAAGTTTGTGTGTGTTTTGCTCATTCTCGACGTCAGAGATGGCTATAGCCTGTCTGTTTTTGTACTGTGAAGTTTGTGTGTTTTCGTCATTCTCGACGTCAGAGATGGCTATAGCCTGTCTGTTTTTGTACTGTGAAGTTTGTGTGTGTTTTCGTCATTCTCGACGTCAGAGATGGCTATAGCCTGTCTGTTTTTGTACTGTGAAGTTTGTGTGTGTTTTGCTCATTCTCGACGTTAGAGATGGCTAAAAGCCTGTCTGTTTTTGTACTGTGAAGTTTGTGTGTGTTTTCGTCATTCTCGACGTCAGAGATGGCTAGCCTGTCTGGTTTTGCACTGTGAAGCCTGATCTTAGTTGGGTCAAGTTGAGGTCGCGAAGTCTACTTCTTGAAGCTGGCTGCACGACGCTTTGGCAACGTATTTTCGATAAAAAGACTTCGCGAAGTCAACATAAAGCTCAATTAAGTCAGAGATGGCTAGCCCTTCTGTCGTGACACTGTGGAGTTTTGTGGTTTCTGGTCTCCCTTCTGTCGTGACACTGTGGAGTTTTGTGGTTTCTGGTCTCCCTTCTGTCGTGACACTGTGGAGTTTTGTGGTTTCTGGTCTCCCTTCTGTCGTGACACTGTGGAGTTTTGTGGTTTCTGGTCTCCTTTCTCCACGTTTGTTTGTTTGTTTGTTTGCTTAACGCCCAGCCGACCACGAAGGGCCATATCAGGGCGGTGCTGCTTTGACATATAACGTGCGCCACACACAAGACAGAAGTCGCAGCACAGGCTTCATGTCTCACCCAGTCACATTATTCTGACACCGGACCAACCAGTCCTAGCACTAACCCCATAATGCCAGACGCCAGGCGGAGCAGCCACTAGATTGCCAATGTTAAAGTCTTAGGTATGACCCGGCCGGGGTTCGAACCCACGACCTCCCGATCACGGGGCGGACGCCTTACCACTAGGCCAACCGTGCCGGTAGTTACATAGGTGAGCGCCGGGCCTTAGACGACGCACTGCAGATTATCCCAGCCCGCTACACGTTGCGTGAAAAGAAAACAGGCCAAGTACTCGTCATAATCCCCAACGCAGCGTAAATAATATGCAGTGCGTCGTCTGTGCCGCTGACTCTGCGCAGGTGTATTCTGCCCATAATGGGTTGCTTCAAGAATGTGCTGTGACGTTTTTTTCTATTTCCTCTTTCTTGAAATCTGTTGATGTCACCGTTTGCTTTGTCGATTTGGTTACTTTGCTTGTGCCTTTTATTGTGACATCTTTTGGCTTTCAATGGAAATTCGCATGACTTTTTCTTCGTATATTGTAGTCCCCCCCCCCCATTCTCTCTCTCTCTCTCTCTCTCTCTCTCTCTCTCTCTCTCTCTCTCTCTCTCTCTCTCTCTCTCTCTCTCTCTCTCTCTCTCTCTCTCTCTCTCTCTCTCTCTCTCTCTCTCTCTCTCTTTTCTTGCTCTTTTGTAATCTATGTTAATGCCTACGCCCCTGAAGACACAGCTGTTTGTATATAACAAAACTAGCTGTTTAACAAACTGCTAATTCCAAGCATTCTAATGAAATAATACCGCCATTTCGGACTGCACAAAACTAAGTGTACTAAACACATATTACTCATCACAACCAATGTCTACATTACATCATTATTAGCGTTGGTTTATCATTTACAACTTTGTTTCCATTTGTATAATTCTTCATGAAAATCCATCGGATTTTTCTTGAGCACAAATAATTGATATAATGTTATAATATACACAGGTTTGCGCCAAGATCGCTACAATGTCTCTGAAGAATCTCTCCCTATTGCTTTTTAAAATGTCGCTACAAAGCATATCCGTGTGTTTGTTTTTTTGTGGTGTTTTTTTCTCGATAACATCTGCTTTATATCTAGCAATATTTATCCGAGATTTTTTTGAAATTATTATTACTATAAGTATAACATAATACTTATTTACACAGGTGGGCGCGAAATTCGCTCAAATGTCGCTGAAGAGTCTTCAGTCTCGAACACTGAACGACACGAACGTCAGCGAGATTCCAAACCAGGCCTACTGTGGGAAGGGTGTGAGATATAAAGCCATATCATGCCAGACCAGTGCCAGAGACGTTGAAGGAGCTGCTAGCTGTTCTCCCACAGGTGAGGTGGAAATAATATCTAGGGTGTAAATATCTGGCAAAGGTGAGGCTGCGAGGCAAGACGCGATGTCCCTCATTTCCTGTCCTGTCCAGTGCAACTTAAATACACACTTATTCCCGTAAAAAAACCAGCTCAGCTGTCCATCAAAGATCTAGCCATGCTTTAACATGGGATAAGACCTTCCTTCCGATTGATGACACATCACAAAGCTCTCTGTGCGCATAAGGAATTTCCTGATGATTTAATTGTGTAAAAGCCTATGGTGGCTTTTGAAGTCATTGATTCATTGACATTTCCAACTCACCACAGCAAGCAGTCAGAACGTTGATTGTTGTTATGTGGAGGTATGACAATATTATCCCATTTTTACATTTAGTCAAGTTTTGACTAAATGTTTTAACATAGAGGGGGAATCGAAACGAGGGTCGTGGTGTATGTGTGTATGTGTGTGTGTGCGTGCGTGTAGAGCGATTCAGACCAAACTACTGGACCGATCTTTATGAAATTGTACATGAGAGTTCCTGGGATTGATATCCCCGAACGTTTTTTTCTTTTTTTCGATAACTACCTTTGATGACGTCATATCCGGCTTTTTGTAAAAGTTGAGGCGGCACTGTCACACCCTCATTTTTCAATCAAATTGATTGAAATTTTGGCCAAGCAATCTTCGACAAAGGCCGGACTTCGGTATTGCATTTCAGCTTGGTGGCTTAAAAATTAATTAATGACTTTGGTCATTAAAAATCTGAAAATTGTAAAAAAAAAATTTTTTATAAAACGATTCAAATTTACGTTTATCTTATTCTCCATCATTTGCTGATTCCAAAACCATATAAATATGTTATATTTGGATTGAAAACAAGCTCTGAAAATTAAATATATAAAAATTATGATCAAAATTAAATTTTCGAAATCAATTTAAAAACACTTTCATCTTATTCCTTGTCGGTTCCTGATTCCAAAAACATATAGATATGATATGTTTGGATTAAAAACACGCTCAGAAAGTTAAAACGAAGAGAGATACAGAAAAGCGTGCTATCCTTCTCAGCGCAACTACTACCCCGCTCTTCTTGTCAATTTCACTGCCTTTGCCATGAGCGGTGGACTGACGATGCTACGAGTATACGGTCTTGCTGCGTTGCATTGCGTTCAGTTTCATTCTGTGAGTTCGACAGGTACTTGACTAAATGTTGTATTTTCGCCTTACGCGACTTGTTTAAAGCTGGATTCTAACCCGTGACCCTCGGACCACAAGTCAAGTGCACTAGCAACTGAGCTACCGTGCTAATCAAATCAAAGCTTCTGTTCATTCAGATTACCAGGAGGACGATGCTCTGCAGGACAATTCGTCTTTGGGTCTGTTAATGACACTCATTAAAAGAAATGTTCTGTCCATTCAGAATATCAAGAGGAGGACTGCTACCTGCCTTGCCCCATAGACTGCAAGCTGTCGCCATGGACACCGTGGAGTTCCTGTAGCGTAACGTGTGGTTCTGGCATACAGCAAC
>NC_090258.1:26676917-26684417 GCF_037325665.1 Littorina saxatilis
ATGACGTCTTCTCTACCTTTTCTCACTTATGACGTCAGAGATGTCACTTTGGAATACAGGGCCAAGAAGAGAAGTCTTGGTTTGTTCAGTCAACGTCGTTTGTCATTAAGCACACTAATTTACCATCGTTTTGTCCACGTGATTGCAGGTGTTACGCGGTGACGGACAACTTGGTCAGTATGAACCTGGTGGACTCCAGCTTCTGTGCGAGGCGCAGCAGACCGGACAACGTCCAGGACTGCAACCTGCCGTGTCCCGGGGACTGTGTGGTGGCCAGCTGGACAGAGTGGACAGCCTGCAGACAGGTACATGTGTAAAAGATGCAGTGCAGGTCACGGCATTGCTGAAGCAACGATGTGTCTTTGTGTAGCAGAATACAATATAAAGAATCAAAAGCTTTACGCAACTATCTCACAGATACCTTTAGTGTTGCCAGCCAAACAAAACTTTATCCGGTTTGTCAGTTCTCATCTCCCGCCAAAATGTAATTCACATTTCCGGTGATCACGTTCTGGGGCTGAAGGCTGTGTGCGCAATGCCAACATGGATCCACGTACCATCTTTTACAATTTCTGTACGTAATCACACACATTGTCTTGACGTAAACTACCCCAGATATAAAAATTCTCCATCTCGCCGAGACTTCCATGTACGTATGCTTTTGATTTAATTAGTTCACGCGCGGGACCTGATCTGAGCCTGATTGAGGGACTGCCCAGAAAATGATGAAAATGTATAAGTAAAAGATTGCAGTTTTCGACGACAAATAATGTATATTATCTTCTTTCTCAGCCCTGCAACGGCCAACAAACACAAACTCGCGCCCGCTCCATTCTGCGATATGGCGACCAGTATTCCACAGACGACTGCGCCCCCGCTCTACAAGATGTCAAAGTCTGCATCAAGGGAGACAACTGCTTCGAGTACTCGTGGGAGTTGTCGGACTGGACCTCGTGTCTTATAAACGACGGATCGGAAGTGTGCGGCGTGGGACACAAAGAGAGGTTCGCCATGTGTCGCGATGACGCTGGTCAGAGGGTGGAGGATTACAGGTGTACGGAGGTGGGTACAGTGGAACTCCCCTGTTAAGACCCACTCCCTTTGGAGACCCTAGTTTTCTAGCTGTGTGGATGTGCATAACCTCTGTACATGTACCCCCATTTTCACACTCCTTCCTTTTTGAGACCTGACGAGTGTTTCCAACACGCGAGAGTTGTTTGCGGCTAGTCTCTCGCTATGCAAGACAGCGAGAGTGTATTATTATGAAACGGTGTGCTGGCTAGTTACGCAAAAAGTAAATACCATTGCCGTAGGTAGATACTGAAAAGGTCGTCTGCACTGGTCGCTAAATAGCCATGAACAGCGAATCGGATGGGCAGCTGTGCGGCCCCCATTTTTCTCGCGTTGCGAGCACCTTCAAGGCATGCTCGCCTTCTCACGGCGAGAATTGCGCTGGAAACGCTACTTCCTCGCCCCACTCGCTTCACTCGCCAAATCTCGCGTCAAAGAAACGGGGAACTGATTGGCACGGCTTGTCGAAGGTTTTGAAGGGCGGGTTCCACTGTTTGAGTTCCCCCCCGCGGGTTAGGGGGAAGGATTTACCCCTCCCTGGTCCCCCCGCGGGTTAGGGGGAAGAATTTACCCGATGCTCCCCAGCATGTCGTAAGAGGCGACTAACGGATTCTGTTTCTCCTTTTACCCTTGTTAAGTGTTTCTTGTATAGAATATAGTCAATTTTTGTAAAGATTTTAGTCAAGCAGTATGTAAGAAATGTTAAGTCCTTTGTACTGGAGACTTGCATTCTCCCAGTAAGGTAATACTGATATATTGTACTACGTTGCAAGCCCCTGGAGCAATTATTTGATTAGTGCTTTTGTGAACAAGAAACAATTAACAAGTGGCTCTATCCCATCTCCCCCCCCCCCCCCCCCCCACTTTCCCCGTCGCGATATAACCTTCGTGGTTGAAAACGACGTTAAACACCAAATACAGAAATAAAGAAACTGTTTGAGTTTAGATATAGTGACAAAATTATTAGGGTCGTCTTCTTCAGGCCACAGAAGTCGGCGTAGAGCTTGGTCGACGGAGTATTCAGGAAGGATTTTGTTGAGAGATTGGAAAGATTTTGTTCTTTCTTTCTTTCTTTCTTTATTTGGTGTTTAACGTCGTTTTCAACCATTCAAGGTTATATCGCGACGGGGAAAGGGGGGAGATGGGATAGAGCCACTTGTTAATTGTTTCTTGTTCACAAAAGCACCAATCAAAAAATTGCTCCAGGGGCTTACAACGTAGTACAATGTAGTACATTACTGGGAGAATGCAAGTTTCCAGTAAAAAGGACCCAACATTTCTTACACACTGCTTGACTAAAATCTTTACAAACATTGACCACACTCTATACAAGAAACATCCAACAAGGGTAAAAGGAGAGACAGAACCGTTAGTCGCCTCTTACGACATGCTGGGTAGCATCGGGTAAATTCTTTCGCGTCCCAACCAATATGGGACTCCCCCTAACCCGCGGGGGGAAGGATTTTGTTGAGAGCCTTGTTTGTATGAATATGAATGTGGGATCCATGAAGAGCTAGGCCATGTTTTGGAATGATCTTGGTATTGAAGATGAATATGTTTAAGCAGATAACAGCTGCACCTGATATTTTCACTGGGCTTGTTATATATTTTTATTTTTTAAGTTGTTGGTGGTGGTTTTTTTTATAACTTTCAAAAATGTTTTGATCGCATAACTGAGTGAGGATTTCTTTTTTTTTCAGTTGTTTGGACCTATGACGGAACCTCTCGTAGTATCGTGCGAGATCCCGTGTGATAACGATTGTCTGCTGTCTGAGTGGTCCGACTGGAGTATGTGCAGTGAGAATTGTGGTCTCGGTAAGCTTTTGTGTTCCTGTCTGTCTGTCTGTCTGTCTGTCTATCTGTTTTACTGTCTGTCCGTCTGTCGTGCTGTCTATCTGTTTTTCTGTGTGTCTGTCTGCGTGTGTGTCTGTGTCTGTGTGTCTGTCTGTCTGTCTGTCTGTCTGTCTGTCTGTCTGTCTGTCTGTCTGTCTGTCTGTCTGTCTGTCTGTCTGTCTGTTT
Organism: Littorina saxatilis; assembly: GCF_037325665.1. Classification (NCBI taxonomy): domain Eukaryota; kingdom Metazoa; phylum Mollusca; class Gastropoda; order Littorinimorpha; family Littorinidae; genus Littorina; species Littorina saxatilis. Next base: position 26,680,008 of record NC_090258.1, read on the forward strand.
TTCTGTTTTTGCATTGAAAACATCATTTTGTGTTCTGTCTTATTCACTTTTGTTTTTGTAGGAGTGACATTTCGTTACAATATGTATGAAAGTTGAGATACTCTATGAGTTTGATGTTTCATTTTGGTCTCCATATTATTTCATAGGGGTAACATCTCGCTACCCCACGACAATACACGGACTCTATATTTGTATCTAATAACTTTATGTTTAATATCTATTTTTCACATTATTTCAAAGGGGTCATATCACGTACATTACCGCACGATAATACATGGACTGTATATTTTGTCTATGAATGTTGTATTTTATTGTTTCCTCATTATCTCACAGGAGTGACGTCTCGCTACCGGACGACAGTTCAGGCCCCTGTCGGCAACGGGCGCAGGTGTCCGGAGAACCTGGAGGAATCGCGGCCATGCTTCAAGCAAGGCTGCTACCAATGGCTGGTCACTGACTGGTCATCGTGTCGTAATCAGGTGTGTGTGTGTGTGTATGTGGAGTGGTCATCGCGTCGCACTCAGGAGTGTGTGTGTGTGTGTGAGTGTGTGTGTGTGTGTGTGTGTGTGTGTGTGTGTGTGTGTGTGTGTGTGTGTGTGTGTGTTTAATTCTACACACCTACTTGATTGGATTTACAACGACCAGTATACGATAGAAGTTGGCTTACCTTTAATTGCCCTGCATGCCTTGTCTTGTCTTGTCTTGTCTTGTCTTGTCTTGTCTTGCAATCTGCAAAGAAAACAATGACTATAGGCCTATAGCATTGACACCAGTGGTGATGAAATGTCTTGAGAAGCTGGTGCTGAAGCGTCTCTTGCAGGAAACTGAGGATCAGATGGATCCGCTACAGTTTGCCTACAGAGCACGCAGAGGCACAGACGACGCTACCATTCTGATCGCTCACAGCATCCTTGAACATCTAGAGAAGCCCAACACCTCAGCTAGAGTGTTATATGTGGATTTTAGTTCCGCGTTTAATACAGTCAAGCCTAGCCTCATGTACGACAAGCTGAACGCTCTGTCAGTCAGTCCACAGATCATCAAGTGGATTATCGACTTCCTGGTGGGTCGATCTCAGTACGTGGCAGTAGACGGGGTCATCTCAGACAGCCTCGAGATCAGTACAGGGAGTCCACAAGGCTGCTGTTTGTCTCCGACAATCTTCACCCTGTACACCAACGACTGTAGAGCCACCAATGGCAAACTTTCGAAGTTTGCTGATGACTCAGCTCTGGTAGGCCTGATACAGAATGATGATGACACAGTGTACAAACAGGAGGTGGACAAACTAGTAGAGTGGTGTGACCAGAACAGCCTAGACCTCAATGTGGGCAAAACAAAAGAGATGATCACAGACTTTAGGAGAGGGGAAAAGGAAACAGAGCCACTAGTGATAGGGGGGAAAGAGGTAGAACAAGTACAAGAGTACAAATACTTGGGCTGCATCATCAGTTCAGATCTCTCGTGGTCAAAACACATAGCCAAGGTAGTTAGCAAGTGCAATTCAAGATTGTACTTTCTGAGGAAACTCAAGCAGTTCAAGGTCTGCCCTGAAATACTGGCAATGTTCTACAGAGCCAGCATTGAAAGTGTTTTGACCTTCAACCTCATGGTATGGTACTATGGGGCTACTGTAGAGGACAAGAGCCATCTGGCAAGAGTGATCAGACAGGCAGAAAAGGTGGTTGGGGTTCAGTTCCCAAGCTTGGATGAACTGGTGCATAAGAGAACAGCCACAAAAGCACGAAAGGTCGTTGAAGATGAATCGCACCCCCTGCATGATCAGTTTGCACTCATGCCATCTAGGCGTAGATACAGAGCTGCAAAGTGTAGAACCTCTCGCATGCGGAAGTCGTTTATTCCATCCGCCATCTCAGTTCTTAATGATACCACTTAGTGCATGCATGTGAAACTGAAAAATGTACAATGGTGTTTTCCTCAGAGCTAGCTAGGAATGCATTGTACTCTAATGTTGTCATGTTATTGTTGTGTTTTTTATCTTCATGTTTTAAAATTATCTCCACAACTTATAAAGTATACTTTTACACTAGAATTATGTTTAAACAAATTAAGTATGTATGTTTAATACTATTCTTATGAAGTTTTTTTACAACTATTTAGAATAGAACAGGATGGATGTTTTGAATGTCAATCACTGGGAGCAGTCAGAAGAGTAAGAATTTCGTTTTGTTCTCACTATCATTTGCTTATGAAGATCATGATGTTGTTCTATTGCTTAGTCAGTCCTAGAAATAATGTCCTAGACCTGTCTTACCTTGCTGTTATCAGTATTTTTGCCCTCTTTCATTACGATGCTATGGTATTTCTGTGGGTCTCCACATGTGTTTGTTTATAAGGCGGAAGTGACGGGAACGTCCCACTAGTCCGAGGGTTCACTAGTCCGAGGGTTCACTAGTCCGAGGGTTCACTAGTCCGAGGGTTCACTAGTCCGAGGGTTCACTAGTCCGAGGGTTTCCAGTTATCATACCGCCCCTTAAAAGGCGGTATATAGGTTTCACTGTGTCTGTCTGTCTGTCTGTGTGTGTGTGTGTGTGTGTGTGTGTGTGTTTGTGTGTGTGTGTGTTTGTGTGTGTGTGTGTGTGTGTGTGTGTGTGTGTGTGTGTGTGTGTGTGTGTATCTGTCCGCAAATAGATATCCGATGTTTGAGAACCGATTTCAATGAAATTATGTGTGAGGCTGTAGTACAACCCAGGCTCGATCCTCTCCATAATTCAGGTTGGTGGGATAACTAATTGACCCTCACGGGCAAAAGGAAACCCTAGGAGCTATATGATATGACTAAAAACTGTAGGCAGTTCGATCACGTAATTGTCCAGTCGGGGCGGTATCCTGATACATTTAATATCCTTTCTTCAGTCAATATATAAATAACTAAGTTTCTTGGGGGAAATAGTCTGAGATTTCTTCAGTCAAAATATAAAACACCACATTATCTTTTTGAATGAAAACAACTCAGTGTTTTTATGAGAATATTCTTCGATTTGGTTCCCACAGCAGTGAAAAACACACGCACGCACGCACATGCACATCCACGCACACATACACACACAAAATAAAAACAAATCAAATTGAATATTCTTTGTTCAAGTGTCTATAGTGAACCCTCGGACTAGTGAACCCTCGGACTAGTGAACCCTCGGACTAGTGAACCCTCGGACTAGTGAACCCTCCGACTAGTGGACCCTCGGACTACTGAACCCTCGGACTAGTGGACCCTCGGACTAGTGAACCCTCGGACTAGTGAACCCTCGGACTAGTGAACCCTCCGACTAGTGGACCCTCGGACTACTGAACCCTCGGACTAGTGGACCCTCGGACTAGTGAACCCTCGGACTAGTGAACCCTCGGACTAGTGAACCCCTCTCGAAGTGACCTCCCCTTGTACACAATAGGCCCTCAGAGGAAGCCTACGGACAGACTAGAATAGAACATGCACATAACACAGAATGTCTGCACAGCACACACACACACACAGCAATACAGCACACCGTCTTGTACCTCCTTCTGCCCTGCCGAAGTCGGGGTATCCTTTTTAATCCACCGAACAATTAATATCCACAGCCATGTGTGTCTCCTGCCTCCGAACACACACGCTACAGAGCTCGACTCGATGTGCGCAGTTTCGTATAAAAATTATTTTCCAAATTTCCCCACTGTGTTTTATAAAATAATCATATTATGAAAACACATACATTCTTATCTTAGTTGTTATGTATTCATTGTTAGTAAACATCGGCATTATTATTCATGTTTTACTTTAAACGCAATCATTGTTATTTATAGATCACAGGCACCGGATGTAAGTAGGTCACACACGTGTAAATGTTGTGCCCAGTCCTTGTTTTTGTTTCTGTTATTATTTTAGTTAGCAGGTCTAGTTGAGCACGTATTAAGTATCATGTACCCACTACTAGTCATTGTGCATTTTAGTTAATGGACTGATGATGTCATTTGTATGGAGTCGACGCACGTGCGAGGATATGTATGTGTGGGAGGGGGGGGGGGGGCGCGGGAGATGGAAGCTTGCTGTATGTTATGTAATGTATATATTGTGTGTGATACGTGGAAATGTGATACTATTTATTTGCATGTATGACACAGGTACAAATGTGATAATTGTAGGCTTATACTAGTGATTACTGTGTGTGATACATGAAATGTGATATGAATGCTGTTTTTATATGTTATACTCTTACTTTCTCCCAAGCGCAAGACAAATTCTTCCATGAAAATTGAAGCCAATAAAATTTGAGTTGAGTCTTGTCTTGTCTTGTCTTGTCTTGTCTTGTCTTGTCTTGCCTTGTCTTGTCTTGTCTTGTCTTTTCTTGTCTTGTCTTTCTTGTCTTTCTTGCCTTGTCTTGCCTTGTCTTGCCTTTGCCTGGCCTTGTC
>NC_090258.1:26689417-26704417 GCF_037325665.1 Littorina saxatilis
CTCATCCGAAAGACTAGCACTTGAACCCACCACCTAGGTTAGGAAAGGGGGGAGAAAATTGCTAACGCCCTGACCCAGGGTCGAACTCACAACCTCTCGCTTCCGAGCGCAAGTGCATTACCACTCGGCCACCCAGTCCTTGTTATATGTCCATGCACGTAGAAGGAAGATCTTGCCCTATGTAAACAGCTGGACACATATGTGTTCGCGTGCATGGGAAGGACAGTATCTTTGACACAAGGCAGTAATAGATTTCCCTCTAATGGCGTTTGCAACAGTTATTCTGGATGTTGTCTGGGAAAAAACTCTCTGTTTGGGAAACGCTGAAACTGAACAATTTGTAAAAAGTCAGCAAATCAAATGGAGAAAACATGGCGATTTTTAGGAGGCACTTGGGTTTACCCCCCGCGGGTTGGGGGGAAGAATTTACCCGATGCTCCCCAGCATGTCGTAAGAGGCGACTAACGGATTCTGTTTCTCCTTTTACCCTTGTTATGTGTTTCTTGTATAGAATATAGTCAATGTTTGTAAAGATTTTAGTCAAGCAGTATGTAAGAAATGTTAAGTCCTTTGTACTGGAAACTTGCATTCTCCCAGTAAGGTCATATATTGTACTACGTTGCAAGCCCCTGGAGCAATTTTTTGATTAGTGCTTTTGTGAACAAGAAACAATTAACAAGTGGCTCTATCCCATCTCCCCCCCCCCCCCCTTTTCCCCGTCGCGATATAACATTGAACGGTTGAAAACGACGTTAAACACCAAATAAAGAAAGAAAGAAAAGAAAGCACTTGGGTTTCAGTAATGCTCCGGACCTGAAAGCATTTCTTCCAACAAAAAGCAGCTTTCCCCAGTACTCTTTGTATGAGGACAGTTCGATGGAAATATGTCTTGGATTACACTATTCAAGCCTCCCCTGCCCCCCCCCCCCCCCCTACACACACACACACACAACCCCAACACCGTTGTTGTTTAATTTTTTTTTTTTTTTTTTTTTTTTTTTTGGGGGGGGGGGGGGTTATTTCACAATGTTTTCGTTCCCTAATGATTGATTACGTGATCTCTCCTGTGAGAGATTACGATGGCTGGAGGCTATTTCAAAGGAACATGGAGAAAATTGGAAACTCATTTGCCTGATTGCTATATCCCCTAGCTTTCTGGCTCGTTATTTCTTCTTTTTCCCTTCCCTAATCCTTTCTTCTGATTCTCTTCCTCTTTCTATTGCGCATTCTTTGCTTCTCTTCTTCTTCCCCAATCCTGTTTTTCTTCCTCTGTCTTCTCCATTTCGACCTAGGATCTTTCTTTTTCTATTATTGTTCTTCTTGTTATTATTGTTCTTGTTCCCGTGTCCTCCTCCTCCTCCTCCTGATCACCATCATCGTCATCGTTATCGTCGTCGTCATCGTCATCATCATCATCATCGTCGTCGTCGTCATCGTCGTCGTCATCATCATCATCATCATCATCATCATCATCATCATCATCATCGTCACCATCATCGTCATCATCCGCATCATCCGCATCATCATCATCATCATCATCATCATCATCATCATCATCATCATCATCATCGTCATCATCATCACCATCATCATCATCACCATCCACATGGCATTTCTTTTTCTTGCTCTTCATCCACTCCTTATCTATATATCTATATTTCTATTGATCTATCTATCTGTCTAAGATTGATCAGTCTATCTGTGTGTCTGTCTGACTATCATATCGTCTCACGCGCGTATCGCCCAACAATACCAATACCCACTTCTTTTTCTCCCTTCAAACATATCTCTCTATCCATTCATCAAGTCATCTCTCTATCTCTGTCTCTGTCTCTTTTTTCTCTCTCTCTTTCTCTCTCTCTCTATCCTCCCCCCCCCCCTGACTCTCTCCCCCCCCACCCTCTTTCCCCTTTCCCCTCCCCCTCTCTCTCTCCTCTCTCTCTCTCTCTATCTCTATCTCTCTCTCTCTATCTCTCTCTCTCTCTCTCTCTCTCTCTCTCTCTCTCTCTCTCTCTCTCTCTCTCTCTCTCTCTCTCTCTCCTATGCCCTACACACCTATCCCCTCCCCCATTCCTTTTTTTACGTTTCATCAAGAATTGTATTTTGCTGGGCCCGTGCGTTTTGTTACGAGCAATTAAGCATCTCCATCAGTTTCTGACAAGGATCCCACTTTTTAAGCACTCAGCTTCCATTACAGACAGAAGTTCCAGTCAAAAAGCAGCCAGATAAAGAGAAACTGAAACGGCTGCGCATGCGCAGTTTCACATCAAGCTTTATTTAAACCCCTGGCGTTCGCAAGATTGCGTGTACATGGGAGAGAGTGGATGCGTGGGAAAAGCGAAGGGGGTTGGGATAAAACAGAATAGAGAATATTTTATTCTCTTGATACATAAATGCTTACAATGATACGATATTTGAAATTAGAATGCAAAACAAATACTGCTAACGTACCCGCGTATGGGTGTGCTTTTGGAGGTGTGTGGGGGGGGGGGGGGGGGGGGGGGGGGGTTGCGTGTGGGGGGGGGGGGGGGTTGCGTGTGTGTATGAATGTCTGTGTCTTTCTGTGTTTTTCTGTGCCTGTCTGTCTGGCTATGTGTCTGTCTGGCTATGTGTCTGTCTGGCTATGTGTCTGTCTGGCTATGTGTCTGTCTGGCTATGTGTCTGTCTGGCTATGTGTCTGTCTGGCTATGTGTCTGTCTGGCTATGTGTCTGTCTGGGGCTATGTGTCTGTCTGGCTATGTGTCTGTCTGGGGCTATGTGTCTGTCTGGGGCTATGTGTCTGTCTGGGGCTATGTGTCTGTCTGGCTATGTGCCTGTCTGGATATGTGCCTGTCTGGCTATGTGTCTGTCTGGCTATGTGTCTGTCTGGCTATGTGTCTGTCTGGCTATGTGTCTGTCTGGCTATGTGTCTGTCTGGCTATGTGTCTGTCTGGCTATGTGTCTGTCTGGCTATGTGTCTGTCTGGCTATGTGTCTGTCTGGCTATGTGTCTGTCTGGCTATGTGTCTGTCTGGCTATGTGTCTGTCTGGCTATGTGTCTGTCTGGCTATGTGCCTGTCTGGATATGTGCCTGTCTGGCTATGTGTCTGTCTGGCTATGTGTCTGTCTGGCTATGTGTCTGTCTGGCTATGTGTCTGTCTGGCTATGTGTCTGTCTGGCTATGTGTCTGTCTCTCCTTGTGTCTTTTTATCCTTGAATGTTTCGGTGACGTAGATGGTTTATTAATTTATATGTGCATGTGAGTGTACATGTTTCTCTGTGTATGTCTGTCTGTCTGTCTGTCTGTCTGTCTGTCTGTCTGTCTGTCTGTCTGTGTATGTGTCTGTCTGTCTGTCTGGTTGTCTGTCTGTCTGTCTGTCTGTCTGGTTGTCTGTCTGTCTGTCTACCTATCTGTTTGTCTATCTGTCTATGTGTCTGTCTATGTGTCTGTCTGTCTGTCTGTCTGTCTGTCTGTCTATGTGTCTGTCTGTCTGTCTGGTTGTCTGTCTGTCTGTCTGTCTGTCTGTCTGTCTACCTGTCTGTCTGTCTGTCTGTCTGTCTGTCTGTCTGTCTGTCTGTCTGTCTGTCTGTCTGTCTGTCTGTCTGTCTGTCTGTCTATGTGTCTGTCTGTCTGTCTGTCTATACCTGTCTGTCTGTCTGTATGTCTGTCTGTCTGTCTGTCTGTCTGTCTGTCTGTCTGTCTGTCTGTCTGTCTGTCTGTCTGTGACAGATTCGAGTGCTTAATCGTGAAGAATACTGTGAAAACTGGGAAAACAAAGGATTCTTCGTGTCTGTCCGTTTCTTTGTTCAGTTGTAAAGAAAAGAAAAATAAAGAATTGGGAAAGAGGAAGAATAAAAACAATAGTAACATACACATGCAAGTTAAGTAGAGGCGACCACACTTACGTAACATACGTTTGGTTTAAACATTGTATTATTGTGTCATGATGGCAGAGGATGCGTGGTACAGTGGTTGGTTTACCGGCACGGTTGGCCAAGTGGTAAGGTGTCCGCCCCGTGATCGGGAGGTCGTGGGTTCGAACCCCGGCCGGGTCATACCTAAGACTTTAAAATTGGCAATCTACTGGCTGCTCCGCCTGGCGTCTGGCATTATGGGGTTAGTGCTAGGACGGGTTGGTCCGGTGTCAGAATAATGTGACTGGGTGAGCCATAAAGCCTGTGCTGCGACTTCTGTCTTGTGTGTGGCGCACGTTATATGTCAAAGCAGCACCGCCCTGATATGGCCCTTCGTGGTCGGCTGGGCGTTAAGCAAACAAACCAACAAAAAGTGATTGGTTCGAGAAACGCCATGCAGGCTCCATACCTCCGTCTTGAGCCCTCTAGGTTTGCTGTAGGGGTTGCCCCACCCTTAGCTCCTGGCCCATAATTAATATGTCCTACCCTGGGAGCACAGGGGGGATTGTTTCTCCGAGGATCCCACCCCGTAGCTAGAGGTTTTACCGCGCCTCTTGCCCGCGTGATGAACCCGTCATAGGATACATAGGGTATTTCATGGGGGAAAACAGAGCAATTAACCTGTTGCCCCGCCCCTCTCCTGGTAGGATCACCGCCAGTTGGTCTGCGACTGCTTATTCGTCCAGTCGAGCCTAGCTAACCCCCATATCTGTGAGCTATTCCCCTGTCCGCCACCTGGGGACGCACTTGGTTGCGGGTGGTCGCCCCACTGAGAATCCCTCACTCTAGGTGTGGAGAAACTCAGTCTGTCCAAGTCAACAACAAAGAAACACACCAGGTTGAACTTATAAAATGTTCTTCTAATCACGGGAAAAGCCCAGTTAAAAAAAAGATTTTTATGTAATATCACGAACAAAATTACGTTCTTTGCAATTTTTTGTTTTTATAATCCTGACTCAGAAAAGATCACGAGAGGCTGTCTTTACTTCAGTTGGTGTGACACTGAATTCTGACACATTTTGGGAGCCTCGATGTCTCATGCGGTCATTGTCAAACTGAAAATAGGGAAGACGAGATTCAGTTATATTATTTGATTTTTTGAGTAGATATAAAAATAGTCCTCTTTCATTACGTACCAGAAACGTCCCTGTGCTGCTATTTTTACAGTTGCTACTAGCGAAATACTAATTCTGAATCATTATTAGACAACCTGTACTTGCTCTTGTTCTTTATATTTGAGATTTTGTTCTTTGTTGCAGACGCGACGTACATGTCACGTGCCCTGTCCAGGAGAATGCCGTCTGTCAAGGTGGTCACAGTGGTCCAAGTGCTTCATCAGATGTCAGGACTATGAACAAGGTGAGTCTGGCTGGCTGGCTGGCTGGCTCTTTGCGTCTCTGTCAGTCTGTTCGTCCGTCTGTCTGTCTGTCTCTGTTCCAATGGTCACAGTGGTCCAAGTGCTTCGTCAGCTGCCAGGACTATGAACAAGGTGAGTGGCTGGCTGGCTGGCTGGCTGGCTAGCTAGCTTTAAGCCTTTATGTCTGTCTTTGTGGTCCCAAATGTTTCATTAGCTGCCAGGACTATGAACACAGTGCGTCTGGCTGGCTGGCTTGACTGGCTGCTTTTGGTCAAAGAAACTACAATGGGAAGAAGGATAACTTCCTCATTGGGCATGCTTAGAAAAGAGAATGGCTAAATACGAGTTATTCCCCTTTTCTACATGCTGACCTGGCTGTCGCCTGCTTTGTCATGACTAGTACAGTCGATCTTTCTCATGTTGTGACTTGCTTTATTTTCACATTTTCGGTATTTAAAACGGCAAACACACACACACACACACACACACACACATACACTGAAGAAATTTCCATTCTGATTCGGTTATTTTATTTGGTGCTATATGTTTGCTTCACATTGTTTCTTCTTTTACATTGCTTGAGGTATCCCAATTCGCTAAACACATCCATAATGCATGCATGGCTCATTCGAAAGAGGGCAACTGAACAACTGATGCCCAATAGCAATAAATACTGAACAACTGAACAATAAATAGCAATAAATGATGACAGTGCCAAGTTTTTAAGTACAAAGTGAAATCATGTGACTGGACAAAGGCACAATTACAAAATACAAAAAAAAAATCGAAGCCCATTTTAAATTAAGTTCTCAGCTCATGGGGAAGCATAAGGTGACCCTAGAAACCGAAATTAGGAGACCTCCCGCCCCCAGGGCAGACTACAAAAAAAAAGGGGGGGGGGGGCTAATTTGTGAAAAAGTATAAAAGGAATCAAAAACTGTATACATGTATTTAGTTAATACCCTAAAAATTGTATAGTATATACAATGTCAGACCCTAAAGAAAGTTTGTTAGTCATTGCTCAGGCAAAACAAAGCAAAATAGTCTGTTTACGGTATCCCGACCAACCCTATTTTTCCCCGCCAACCCTAGACTTTTTTTTGGCATTTGGAGAAAAAGAAAAAGAAAAAAAATCAATTTTGTTCCTGTTTTTTTGCAAAATAAATTAAAAAGATGGTTATAAAAAAAAAATTAAGAAAAGCCGACCTACCGACCCTCTTTTTGTGTGCCTATGTTAATGTAAACAGACTAAAAGGTACATGTACATCACAAACAACACACCAGGGATGCTACTCCCCCCTTAAAAATAGCCATGAGTCATAGGTGTGACGTTTGAATCTTTTAGCTAAATAAAACCATAGGCAATTGATCGGAAATATCAGGAAAAATCTTAAGTTTATTATTTGTTTGCTTGGACCAATTCTCTTGCCGAAGAGTTTTACAGTAAAAATTGATTTTACGTCAAAAATATCACAGGAATATCGAATGTTGAGGTAAGGCTGGGATAGCCAAGTTCAAGAATAACGGAAGGTGACTGTTGAATCTTTTTGAAAATGTATAAAAATATAGATGGTAGGCAATTCAAAATTAAAAAAAGGACTCTCGGAGCATGGACTTAATGAGTCAAAAATTAAAGAAGGCTCTATGAGCCGAAGTACATGTTTTGTCTATTGTCTTTTTTTATTTTGAATTCCCTACCATCTATATTTTGATACAATTTTGGACCCTCTTTGTACGGAGAGAGTTGGCAATTGTTAATCACATTCTCTCATCTCATCGACTCTCCTTCGGCTCCTTGGTAACATGCGTTCCGTCTCTGCCAGGATTGGACACAGCAGCAGATAACCGGTAAATATGTAACAGGCATAAATGGCAAAATAGCTCGCCTCGCCTGATAATATATGAGACAACTGTTCTATTACAAAGTCTTTCTTGGGAGGCTTGGCTAATTTACTCGCTCGTTTTACACGGGGTTCCATCGTTTTCTTTTCTAATCGGAAAACCTTGCTCCTCAGTTTGTTGACCTTCTGCCGAAGTTCCGCTTCACGAGGGGATGGGGAGGATGACGACTTTGATGCTTTACATCCTATGTCCTCCAGGATCGCCTGAATGTCATCTAAAAAAGAAAACACACACACAAAACACACATAAAATAACATAACCATAACAAGTTACAACCTGGAAGAAATTAAAACACGTGTAATTAAATCACAAAATGAAAATAAACAATAGCGTAGGAAGGCAGGCCAGAAATGAAGTGTATTAGCAACTATGGATACGATGTGGAACAATGATGGAATTGACCTTGTTTGGTACTGAATGGGCGAGGCCATTAGAACTGTACCCACGGAATACGCGCTATATAGGCTTTATATTGATTGATTGATTGATTGATTAGGACAACAGTACCAGGTAAACTCCTCACACACCATGCCTCTTTCTTTCTTTCTTTATTTGGTGTTTAACGTCGTTTTCAACCACGAAGCTTATATCGCGACGGGGAAAGGGGGGGGGGGGGGGAGATGGGAATAGAGCCACTTAATTAGACGAAAAACCGAGGTCCCTTCGTGTACACTAAAATTGGGGCGTGCACGTTAAAGATCCCACGATTGACAAAAGGGTCTTTCCTGGCAAAATTGTATAGGCATAGATAAAAATGTCCATCAAATACCCGTGGGACTTGGAATAAAGTAAAAAAAAATCCATCTCACACGGCATTAAGTCTCAGGAAACATGAATACACGCATGCAGGGAAAAAAAAATATGGGTAGCGCCGTATGTATGGCAGCTTGCTTTCCCCGGGGAGAAAGCAGCCCGAATTTCCATGAGGGTAACCTCACTGGACTGTAAATCTTATCCAATCCAATCCAATCCTAATTGTTTCTTGTTACACCATGCCTCTAACAGGATATGTTTCCCATCTTTACGTGTGGGAACTACAGGTACAATTTCATCCATCCATGCATCCGCCCTATACAGCTTCTTCTTCTTCTGCGTTCGTGGGCTGAAACTCCCACGTGCACTCATTTATTTGCACAAGTGGAATTTTATGTGTATGACCGTTTTTACCCCGCCATTTAGGCAGCCATACGCCGCTTTCGGAGGAAGCATGCGGGGTATTTTTGTGTTTCTAAAACCCACCGAACTCTGACACGGATTACAGGATCTTTTTCGTGCGTACTTGGTCTTGTGCTTGCGTGTACACATGAAGGGGGATAAGTCACTAGCAGGTCTGCACATAAGTTGACCTGGGAGATCGGAAACATCTCCACACTTAACCCACCAGGCGGCCGCGACCGGGATTCGAACCCTCGACCTTCCGAGTTAATAGACCGACGTCTTACCACCCCGCCACAGCGCCCGTCACCCTATACAGCAATTATCAACTATGTAATGGATGGGTTTAAACATTTTTTGATGTCAGGGTGTTCTTCATGGTTAAAAATCTCTTACCTGGTTGAACAATTTGTGCATCAGGCGACAGGTCGGTGCTGGCTTCATTTGTAGCTACCCTTTGCGATGGTGGCTTCCTCCCACTAGCAACCTGCAAATGCACAGCTCTTTAACTGACAAACTCACAACCAACACCCAGTCACAATGATTGAATGAAACAATTCTCCCAATTTAATGGCATTGGTCTTAGGCCACACAAAAAAGTGTATGTTTCTGGTAAGGCAAAACAAAAAATAATCTGTTTACGGTATCCGGACCGACCCTATTTTTTTCCCACCGGCCCTAGACTTTTTGGGGGCATTAAAAAATAAAATTAAAATATTCAGATGGCTAAAATACAAAAATAAAAAGCCGACCTACCGACGCTATTTTGGGGGGGCCTATGTTACCTTAAACAGAATTTTTTTGTGACCTAACATGACTAAAGGTGGAGATTTTTTTTCTAAACTTTTTTTTTTTTAAACCATCTTTTTAACTTATTTTGTTGAAAAACAGGAAAACAATTGATTTTCGAATACCCCTTTTATTTTTGAAAATGCAAAAAAAAAAGTCTAGGGTCGTCGGGAAAACATAGGTAGGGTCAGGTGACCAGAAACATACAACTTTTTTGTTGTTGACGCCGACCCTATACCTTTTTTGCCATTTGGGGCTGTTTTTTGGCAAAATAAGTTCATCATATCATCATAATCAAGACGTCGATCCAAAATAAGTAACTTTTTTTTTGTTGGCCTTATCATTTTTTGCACTAAATGCAAACAGGCATTATTTGATGGGAACAATGCTGTTTTTTTCAATTCTTACATCAGCCTCAAACTTGTCATTACTCAACCTGCATTTAATAGTGTGCTTCTTTGGTTTGCAAAAACCTAAAACCAATAAATAAATAACCTTCGGTGGTGGATTGGGCACTGCAACCAATGTCGGGACAGCATTCCACACAAGTGATCCTCTCTGCAGGATTGTTTTACTGGTTGGCCTCAAAGTGATCAGTACAAAGCTTGAGACCTTGAACATCAGCTGGCTGCAGCTTTTCAAAGTCCTCTCGCCTTGTGAATTGCATCCATATTCTGCACCTAGTTTGACAATAAAAACAACAATGTTATTGTTAAACTAAGCAAAAAGGAAAGACAAAAAAAGCTAAATCAGATCTTCAGTCTAAGTCTAACGCTCTGCCTGAACGCAAAACGGATGAGTGATGTACCTAAATTTGTACTGTAGTTTTCCCGTAAGCAAGGTTTGATAAAGGATTCGGCAAATATGCCCACGGGTTTGTCATCAAGTGTAAACTGTTGTTTTGTACTGACTGCTGACTCACACTCACAGTCGTAAGTACTCGCTGACGCTGTAGTCTACTGAGTGAGTTGACTCGAGCCATTGCATTCTCATTCTGAAGAAGGTAAACCTGATGAAATAATCACTGCACAACCCACCTTTTTTCTTCTGTAGGGAACTTGTGGAAAGTTTTCCCGAAGCAGCTCTGTTTGTAACGGGCGTTCTTGCAACAAAAAGGCGAGCACAATTTACCACCACCTCGCACACGATCGGTACCTACGCGATCCGCCATTTTGTTTTCGCCGCCAGCATGTGACTAGGGACGATAACCCACAAACACTTTTTCGCATTTTCTTCGCAAGTTCCACGTCTTCCTTATGTACAGTGTTTGTTTTGGTGTCTTGTCTCTCTCTGTCTCTCTCTCTGTCTCTCTCTGTCTCTCTCTCTGTCTCTTTCTCTCTCTCTCTCTCTCTCTCTCTCTCTCTCTCTCTCTCTCTCTCTCTCTCTCTCTCTCTCTCTCTCTCTCTCTCTCTCTCTCTCTCTCTATCCGTTTGTTTACTCCAAACTTTCCCATTTTGTTTTACCCTGTCATAGAATCCCATATGACATCCTTGCACAGCTTAGAGGGATTTGATTGTATTGGTTTCCAGTGACCACTGACATATTGACAGATATGTAACAAGAGAAGGGGCAAGCAGTGAAGGAGCATCAGCTTATTGATTTTGACAGCAATGTTTGAATATGGGAAAAATAAGATGTTCGGAGAAGGATGGGGTGAGGGTTGGGGTGGGGGGTGGGGTGGGGTGATCAGTGTAAAAGGGTGAGGGGGATTGGCATTTAAAGAGATTTTTTTGAGAAGAGGTTGTAACAACGGAGAAACATTATCTAGGGTGGAGAAAGAGAGAAAGTAAAAGGAAATAAACATACATTCTGCTTGCCAAACAAGAGGGAAATAAAGTATTCTTTGTAGATGTGTGTTTGAAGACGTGTGTGTGTGTGTGTGTGTGTGTGTGTGTGCGTGTGAGTGTGTGTATATTATGTGTGTGTGTGTGTGTGTGTGTGTGTGTGTGTTAATATTATGTGTGTGTGTGTGTGTGTGTGTGTGTGTGTGTGTGTGTATATATATTATGTGTGTGTGTGTGTGTGTATGTGTGTGCGCGCGTGTGTGTGTGTGTGTGTGTGTGTGTGTGTGTGTGTGTGTGTGTGTGTGTGTGTGTACGTGTGAGAGAGAGAGATACAGAGAGAGAGAGAGAGAGAGTGAGAGAGAGAGAGAGACGGAGACATAGAAAGAGGGAAATAGATAGACAGAGAGAGAAAATAATGTGGAAATACAAATACCCGCAAAAGGATTCCCTGCGTGATGCGATCTTTAAAATAAATACCCGTTTCCCGCCCTCTCGAAAGTACTTTTATACATCCCCCTCCCACCTTCCGAAAAAATAGGCTTAAAAACACACTGAATTAAATCAAATAGATAATTTTTTTTAGAAAGCAGCCTCCAGCCTCCTCCCTTTCATCACGGGTTCCACAAAAACAACAACACAAAATATTGGTAATCATTATCTGTGCCCGAACGGCTTCCTTGCAATGTTTGCGCCGAGAGACACAAAATATTATCGCAGTCTGTATTGGTGAACAGAAGATAAACTTTGGGTGAGATATGAGAGCGCATTCTAGATGACCGCATTCGCGTCATAAATCGGACGTGGCATTCTGCATTCGCGTCATAAACCTGACGTGTTTGATAAGCATTCTGTATTCGCGTCATAAATTTGAGGTGTGTTATAAGCATTCTGCATTCGCGTCATAAATCTAACGTGCTTTATAAACGTTTGTGCAGCGCTAACGGCCCACAGCTATAAATCTTCTGAGGAAAAGAGTTTGGACTGGAACTGACGCTTTGCGGGTGACAGGGGGTTATACCAATGATATTTGTCTGTCTGGAAGAAAATGAGCGTCGTTTAGGTCCAGTAGGCATCGATTGAGTACTGGCATTTTCTTCTTTCAACCATGTGACGTCATAGTACGACAAAAACTCATATTTAGGCGGCTAGCCGAGACGACAAAAGAATGCATGCTTGTGTGTGTTAAATCGTTAAAAACTACAAAGGGATTCTAACAAAAATTGATCGATACATAAATGTTATTTGTATTTGTAATCAAAATATGAGATTTTACACAGATCTCGACAGTCATTGTTCACCTCGACCGATGGCTGTCTCGATCCGGGTAAAAGGCCAAATTTTGGTCAAACATACAAATAACGTATTATAGAGTAGATGGGGAGGATGTGGATTGTGGGGAATGGGGGGGGGGGGGGGCCTTAGCAACGCAAACGCTGCCTCGACTAGCTGGCTGGCTCTCTGCCTGTTTTGCTGGGTTTTTTTTTTTTCATTTGGAATATAAACAAATAAACTGTGGTTTATACATGTATATTATCAGACTTTCCGCAATTTTTTTTTCTCTCATAAAGTTTTCGTTTTGTTTCATGTTTCTTTCCGCAGGGCTGGGTGGCCGAGTGGTAACGCACTTGCGCTCGGAAGCGAGAGGTTGCGAGTTTGACCCTGGGTCAGGGCGTTGGCAATTTTCTCCCACCTTTCCTAACCTAGGTTGTGGGTTCAAGTGCTAGTCTTTCGGATGAGACGAAAAACCGAGGTCCCTTCGTGTACACTACATTGGGGTGTGCACGTTAAAGATCCCACGATTGACAACAGGGTCTTTCCTGGCAAAATTGTATAGGCATAGATAAAAATGTCCACCAAAATACCCGTGTGACTTGGAATAATAGGCCGTGAAAAGTAGGATATGCGCCGAAATGGCTGCGATCTGCTGGCCGATGTGAATGCGTGATGTAGTGTGTAAAAAAATTCCATCTCACACGGCATAAATAAATCCCTGCGCCTTGAATATGTGCGCGATATAAATTGCATAAAAAGAATTAAAAAATCCCTGCGCTTAGAACTGTACCCATGGAATACGCGCGATATAAGCCTCATATTGATTGACTTTCCGCAAACTTTTTGTTTAAATTTCAAAAGGTTTTCGTTTTGTTTCATGTTTCTTTCCGCAGTGTTTTTGTTTCAGCCCTCTTCCTTTCTTCGTCCTCCTGTGTTTGTTCCTTCATCATAGTCTTGTTCTAATGCCTTCTTCTCCCCCGATGTTCTTTTCGGAAGAAAAAAAACCCGTCTGCCATCTCGTTGCTAATGCTAAAGTAAGTTTAATCTTTTTTTTTTTTTTTTTTTTTTTTTTTTTTTTTTTGCCAAGCACATCATTCTGGGGCTTTTAATCGATAACATGCATCCGTCTACAATGTATCATCATCATCATCAAGTTTAATCTTGTTCAGAAACATCTACTTCGTTTTTTTATGTTAAGCCGTTGGTCACATTATGTTGTTATTTTGTCTTCTTTTTAGAGCATCATTTTTTTTTTATGTGTATCGGATTATTTGAATTACAACGTAAAGGCTCAGTCCTCCCCGTGTAACCGTTTTGTCTCGTCCTCCCCGTGTAAACGATTTGTCTCGTCCTTCCCGTGTAAACGATTTGTCTCGTCCTCCCCGTGTAAACGATTTGTCTCGTCCTTCCCGTGTAAACGATTTGGCTCGTCCTCCCCGTGTAAACGATTTGGCTCGTCCTTCCCTTGTAAACGATTTGGCTCGTCCTTCCCGTGTAAACGATTTGGCTCGTCCTTCCCGTGTAAACGATTTGTCTCGTCCTTCCCGTGTAAACGATTTGGCTCGTCCTCCCCGTGTAAACGATTTGGCTCGTCCTTCCCTTGTAAACGATTTGGCTCGTCCTTCCCGTGTAAACGATTTGTCTCGTCCTTCCCGTGTAAACGATTTGGCTCGTCCTCCCCGTGTAAACGATTTGGCTCGTCCTTCCCGTGTAAACGATTTGGCTCGTCCTTCCCGTGTAAACGATTTGTCTCGTCCTTCCCGTGTAAACGATTTGGCTCGTCCTTCCCGTGTAAACGATTTGGCTCGTCTTTCCCGTGTAAACGATGTGTCTCGTCCTCCCCGTGTAAACGATTTGTCTCGTCCTTCCCGTGTAAACGATTTGGCTCGTCCTCCCGTGTAAACGATTTGGCTCGTCCTTCCCGTGTAAACGATTTGGCTCGTCCTTCCCGTGTAAACGATTTGTCTCGTCCTCCCCGTGTAAACGATTTGTCTCGTCCTTCCCGTGTAAACGATTTGTCTCGTCCTCCCCGTGTAAACGATTTGTCTCGTCCTTCCCGTGTAAACGATTTGGCTCGTCTTTCCCGTGTAAACGATTTGTCTCGTCCTTCCCGTGTAAACGATTTGTCTCGTCCTTCCCGTGTAAACGATTTGGCTCGTCCTCCCCGTGTAAACGATTTGGCTCGTACTCCCCGTGTAAACGATTTGTCTCGTCCTTCCCGTGTAAACGATTTGTCTCGTCCTTCCCGTGTAAACGATTTGGCTCGTCCTCCCCGTGTAAACGATTTGGCTCGTCCTTCCCGTGTAAACGATTTGGCTCGTCCTTCCCGTGTAAACGATTTGGCTCGTTCTCCCCGTGTAAACGATTTGGCTCGTCCTCCCCGTGTAAACGATTTGGCTCGTCCTCCCCGTGTAAACGATTTGGCTCGTCCTCCCCGTGTAAACGATTTGGCTCGTCCTTCCCATGTAAACGATTTGGCTCGTCCTCGCCGTGTAAACGATTTGGCTCGTCCTTCCCGTGTAAACGATTTGGCTCGTCCTTCCCGTGTAAACGATTTGGCTCGTCCTTCCCGTATAAACGATTTGTCTCGTCCTTCCCGTGTAAACGATTTGTCTCGTCTTTCACGTGTAAACGATTGGTCTCGTCCTCCCCGTGTAAACGATTAGTCTCGTCCTCCCCGTGTAAACGATTTGTCTCGTCCTTCCCGTGCAAACGATTTGTCTCGTCCTCCCCGTGTAAACGATTTGGCTCGTCCTTCCCGTGTAAACGATTTGGCTCGTCTTTCCCGTGTAAACGATTTGTCTCGTCCTTCCCGTGTAAACGATTTGGCTCGTCCTCCCCGTGTAAA
>NC_090258.1:26706917-26739417 GCF_037325665.1 Littorina saxatilis
GATGGCTGTCTCGATCCGGGTAAAAGGCCAAATTTTGGTCAAACATACAAATAACGTATTATAGAGTAGATGGGGAGGATGGGGGTTGTGGGGAATGGGGGGGGGGCCTTAGCAACGCAAACGCTGCCTCGACTAGCTGGCTGGCTCTCTGCCTGTTTTGCTGGGTTTTTTTTTTTTCATTTGGAATATAAACAAATAAACTGTGGTTTATACATGTATGTATATTATCAGACTTTCCGCAATTTTTTTTTCTTTCATAAAGTTTTCGTTTTGTTTCATGTTTCTTTCCGCAGGGCTGGGTGGCCGAGTGGTAACGCACTTGCGCTCGGAAGCGAGAGGTTGCGAGTTTGACCCTGGGTCAGGGCGTTGGCAATTTTCTCCCACCTTTCCTAACCTAGGTTGTGGGTTCAAGTGCTAGTCTTTCGGATGAGACGAAAAACCGAGGTCCCTTCGTGTACACTACATTGGGGTGTGCACGTTAAAGATCCCACGATTGACAAAAGGGTCTTTCCTGGCAAAATTGTATAGGCATAGATAAAAATGTCCACCAAAATACCCGTGTGACTTGGAATAATAGGCCGTGAAAAGTAGGATATGCGCCGAAATGGCTGCGATCTGCTGGCCGATGTGAATGCGTGATGTAGTGTGTAAAAAAATTCCATCTCACACGGCATAAATAAATCCCTGCGCCTTGAATATGTGCGCGATATAAATTGCATAAAAAAAATAAAAAAAATCCCTGCGCTTAGAACTGTACCCACGGAATACGCGCGATATAAGCCTCATATTGATTGACTTTCCGCAAACTTTTTGTTTAAATTTCAAAAGGTTTTCGTTTTGTTTCATGTTTCTTTCCGCAGTGTTTTTGTTTCAGCCCTCTTCCTTAATTTCTTCGTCCTCCTGTGTTTGTTCCTTCATCATAGTCTTGTTCTTATGCCTTCTTCTCCCCCGATGTTCTTTTCGGAAGAAAAAAACCCCGTCTGCCATCTCGTTGCTAATGCTAAAGTAAGTTTAATCTTTTTTTTTTTTTTTTTTTTTTTTTTTTTTTTTTTTTTGCCAAGCACATCATTCTGGGGCTTTTAATCGATAACATGCATCCGTCTACAATGTATCTTCATCATCAAGTTTAATCTTGTTCAGAAACATCTACTTCGTTTTTTTTATGTTAAGCCGTTGATCACATTATGTTGTTATTTTGTCTTCTTTTTAGAGCATCATTTTTTTTTTATGTGTATCGGATTATTTGAATTACAACGTCCTTCCCGTGTAAACGATTTGGCTCGTCCTTCCCGTGTAAACGATTTGTCTCGTCCTTCCCGTGTAAACGATTTGTCTCGTCCTCCCCGTGTAAACGATTTGTCTCGTCCTTCCCGTGTAAACGATTTGGCTCGTCCTCCCCGTGTAAACGATTTGGCTCGTCCTTCCCGTGTAAACGATTTGGCTCGTCCTTCCCGTGTAAACGATTTGGCTCGTCCTTCCCGTGTAAACGATTTGTCTCGTCCTTCCCGTGTAAACGATTTGGCTCGTCCTCCCCGTGTAAACGATTTGGCTCGTCCTTCCCTTGTAAACGATTTGGCTCGTCCTTCCCGTGTAAACGATTTGTCTCGTCCTTCCCGTGTAAACGATTTGGCTCGTCCTCCCCGTGTAAACGATTTGGCTCGTCCTTCCCGTGTAAACGATTTGGCTCGTCCTTCCCGTGTAAACGATTTGTCTCGTCCTTCCCGTGTAAACGATTTGGCTCGTCCTTCCCGTGTAAACGATTTGGCTCGTCTTTCCCGTGTAAACGATGTGTCTCGTCCTCCCCGTGTAAACGATTTGTCTCGTCCTTCCCGTGTAAACGATTTGGCTCGTCCTCCCCGTGTAAACGATTTGGCTCGTCCTTCCCGTGTAAACGATTTGGCTCGTCCTTCCCGTGTAAACGATTTGTCTCGTCCTCCCCGTGTAAACGATTTGTCTCGTCCTTCCCGTGTAAACGATTTGTCTCGTCCTCCCCGTGTAAACGATTTGTCTCGTCCTTCCCGTGTAAACGATTTGGCTCGTCTTTCCCGTGTAAACGATTTGTCTCGTCCTTCCCGTGTAAACGATTTGTCTCGTCCTTCCCGTGTAAACGATTTGGCTCGTCCTCCCCGTGTAAACGATTTGGCTCGTACTCCCCGTGTAAACGATTTGTCTCGTCCTTCCCGTGTAAACGATTTGTCTCGTCCTTCCCGTGTAAACGATTTGGCTCGTCCTCCCCGTGTAAACGATTTGGCTCGTCCTTCCCGTGTAAACGATTTGGCTCGTCCTTCCCGTGTAAACGATTTGGCTCGTTCTCCCCGTGTAAACGATTTGGCTCGTCCTCCCCGTGTAAACGATTTGGCTCGTCCTCCCCGTGTAAACGATTTGGCTCGTCCTCCCCGTGTAAACGATTTGGCTCGTCCTTCCCATGTAAACGATTTGGCTCGTCCTCGCCGTGTAAACGATTTGGCTCGTCCTTCCCGTGTAAACGATTTGGCTCGTCCTTCCCGTGTAAACGATTTGGCTCGTCCTTTCCGTGTAAACGATTTGGCTCGTCCTTCCCGTGTAAACGATTTGGCTCGTCTTTCACGTGTAAACGATTGGTCTCGTCCTCCCCGTGTAAACGATTAGTCTCGTCCTCCCCGTGTAAACGATTTGTCTCGTCCTTCCCGTGCAAACGATTTGTCTCGTCCTCCCCGTGTAAACGATTTGGCTCGTCCTTCCCGTGTAAACGATTTGGCTCGTCTTTCCCGTGTAAACGATTTGTCTCGTCCTTCCCGTGTAAACGATTTGGCTCGTCCTCCCCGTGTAAACGATTTGTCTCGTCCTTCCCGTGTAAACGATTTTGCTCGTCCTCCCCGTGTAAACGATTTGGCTCGTACTCCCCGTGTAAACGATTTGGCTCGTCCTCCCCGTGTAAACGATTTGGCTCGTCCTCCCCGTGTAAACGATTTGTCTCGTCTTTCACGTGTAAACGATTGGTCTCGTCCTCCCCGTGTAAACGATTAGTCTCGTCCTCCCCGTGTAAACGATTTGGTTCGTCCTCTTAGTTCTGGCCAGGCTTTCACATAAGTAAAGATCATTACGCTGCATGGACACATACAGCAATTCAACAGTCTGGATGATTTCTATGTGGATTGGTTGGTTGGTTGGTTGGTTGGTTGGTTGGTTGGTTGGTTGGTTGGTTGGTTGGTTGGTTGGTTGGTTATCATTGTTGTCTCTTCAGCATGTGAATGCTATTCGAGACTGATGCAAGTTTGTTTCTGTTTTCAGTATTTCGGTGTGGAGGGTCTGGGGTTTGGTTTCGTTTGTTAGTTAATTAATTGCATAAAGGACAATTGTGGCAATCTGTATAATTAATTTATGATTAAAAGAATACACAATCTGCACAGGCAAGCGGTCAGTGTGTTGATTGTTGGTACGTGTCCAAGAGGAGGGCTAGTCACAGCCAATGTACACTACCCGGCGAAAGAAACGCAACTCATTCGCGCCCACTGTTGCAAGTGATTTTTCGTCATTTTCAAATTGTCGTAAAATGTGAACCAGATAAGGTACATAAAAAAGGAAGACAGATTCGTGGAGGATATTTTACTGGCTGTACGATTAGTGCATATTATTTCTCGTTTTCTGTTTTTACCTTTTCATAAACTGTGTTATACAGGGTAGGGGTCAAGCGAGTCGTGATAGCAGGCGAACGTGTCACTTTGACACGCTACAAAATTCGTAAAAATGCATATTTTTCAACTAGGTAAAGACAGTTGGGGAGGAAATTCATCTCTCAACATGATCATTTAAATTGAATTATTCGCCAAGTTTTATTCGTGTTAAAAAGGGTTGTTGGCGCGAATGAGTTGCGTTTCTTTCGCCGGGTACTGTACACGAGTGGGCAGATGTGAGATTTTAAATGGGATCGAGTATCCTTAAAGGCCAACATCCAAAAGAATTTTTCTCCTGGAGCGACCTAAACTTGAACCCGTCGCTCTTCTTGCATGTCTGTTTACTTCGTGTTGCACGCAAAAATTGCGCGACTTCCTTGCCGCGTGGATTGACGAAGCTGTTTTATTCTCGTGACTGAAAACACTGCAGTGCGTGCAGTTTTATTCTGTGGGTTCGACAGATCGGTCCAGTAGTTTGGTCTCAATCGGTCTACACACACGCTCGCACACACACACACACACACATACACATACACACACTGGCACACACACACACACTCACACACACACAGGCACACACTAGCACACACACACACACACACACGCACACACACCCGCTCGGCTTTTTGTCCCCTCTGCCTCACTGATTTGGTTTTGTGTTTATTTCGTAATTATTTTGTTTGTAAATAGTGAACATTGCTTCAATGCCGAAGCAAAAAACATCATTATTGGTTGTAATTTGCTACCAATTTTAAAACCCGAATATCGTATTACATAGTAATTTTGACAGCAGTTCAAATGTGTACATTTACCAGTTCCATTCAGCAGACTTTCAGGTCTTTGTGACTGATTTCTGGCCAGGAATTCATCACGCTTTCTGTTGTTCATTCGTTTCCTGTGACATTGATCAGCAAACCAGCAAAGTGTGTGTGTGTGTGTGTGTGTGTGTGTGTGTGTGTGTGCCTTTGGTTATATCGGTTTTTACATTTAGTCAAGTTTTGACTAAATGTTTTAACATAGAGGGGGGAATCGAGACGAGGGTCGTGGTGTATGTGTGTGTGTCTGTCTGTCTGTCTGTCTGTGTGTGTGTGTAGAGCGATTCAGACTAAACTACAGGGCCGATCTTTATGAAATTTGACATGAGAGTTCCTGGGTATGATATCCCCGGACGTTTTTTTTTCATTTTTTCGATAAATACCTTTGATGACGTCATATCCGGCTTTTTGTAAAAGTTGAGGCGGCACTGTCACACCCTCATTTTTCAATCAAATTGATTGAAATTTTGGCAAAGCAATCTTCGATGAAGCCCGGGGTTTGCTATTGCATTTCAGCTTGGTGACTTAAAAACTAATGAGTGAGTTTGGTCATTAAAAATTGGAAACTTGTAATTAAAATTATATTTTTATTAAACGATCCAAAAACAATTTCATCTTATTCTTTGTCATTTTCTAATTCCAAAAACATATACATATGTTATATTTGGATTAAAAACAAGCTCTGAAATTTAAAAATATAAACATTATGATCAAAATTAAATTTCCGAAATCGATTTAAAAACTATTTCATCTTATTTCTTGTCGGTTCCTGATTCCAAAAACATATAGATATGATATGTTTGGATTAAAAACACGCTCAGAAAGTTAAAACGAAGAGAGGTACAGTAAAGCGTGCTATGAAGCACAGCGCAATCGCTACCGCGCCAAACAGGCTCGTCACTTTCACTGCCTTTTGCACTAGCGGCGGACTACGTTCAGTTTCATTCTGTGAGTTCCACAGCTTGACTAAAAGTAGTAATTTCGCCTTACGCGACTTGTTATATTTAGTCAAGTTTTGACTAAATATTTTAACATCGAGGGGGAATCGAAACGAGGGTCGTGGTGTATGTGCGTGTGTGCGTGTGTGCGTGTGTGTGTGTAGAGCGATTCAGACTAATTTACTGGACCGATCTTTATGAAATTTGACATGAGAGTTCCTGGGTATGAAATCCCCGAACGTTTTTTTCATTTTTTTGATAAATGTCTTTGATGACGTCATATCCGGCTTTTCGTGAAAGTTGAGGCGGCACTGTCACGCCCTCATTTTTCAACCAAATTGGTTGAAATTTTGGTCAAGTAATCTTCGACGAAGCCCGGACTTCGGTATTGCATTTCAGCTTGGTGGCTTAAAAATTAATTAATGACTTTGGTCATTAAAAATCGGAAAATTGTAAAAAAAAATAAAAATTTATAAAACGATCCAAATTTACGTTTATCTTATTCTCCATCATTTGCTCATTCGAAAAACATATAAATATGTTATATTCGGATTAAAAACAAGCTCTGAAAATTAAATATATAAAAATTATTATCACATTTTTTTTCTCGAAATCAATTTAAAAACACTTTCATCTTATTCCTTGTCGGTTCTGGATTCCAAAAACATATAGATATGATATGTTTGGATTAAAAACACGCTCAGAAAGTTAAAACAAAGAGAGGTACAGAAAAGCGTGTTATCCTTCTTAGCGCAACTACTACCCCGCTCTTCTTGTCAATTTCACTGCCTTTGCCATGAGCGGTGGACTGACGATGCTACGAGTATACGGTCTTGCTGAAAAATGGCAGCTACTTGACTAAATATTGTATTTTCGCCTTACGCGACTTGTTGTTGTTGTTGATGAGTACGTAACCGGCAAAATGTAGTCAGTATAATTATATACGTTTGCACCATACCTCATCTCCCGTGAAATATCAACAGAGTTCGAAGTTTCAGTTTGTCAATCTGTATAGTATGATTTGTTTTCAAATACGTTTTGTCTTTCTTTCCTTGTCCTGGTTTGTTTACAGATCATCGTCATTTTTTAATCTCGGAAGATCTAACTAGTGTTCTGAGCATCGCCTAAGTAGACATCAACAAGCATGTACATACTTGAATGATCTTGCCGTTGTCTATCTTTTGCGATATCATGTCCATTTCCACATCGCAACATTATTGAATATTTGTACCAGTTTCAATTTGTCTGATAGATGTTGAATGACACAGAAATAAAACGATTTCTTCGTGAACTTCAATTTAATATATCAGGTGTACGATACATCTACACAGTTGTGTGTGTGTGTGTGTGTGTGTGTGTGTGTGTGTGTGTGTGTGTGTGTGTGTGTGTGAATGTGTGTGTGTGTGTGTGTGTGTGTGTGAGTGTGTGTGTGTGTGTGTGTGTGTGTGTGTGTGTGTGTGTGTTCTTGAACATAACTACACCCATGTGTTTATGAGTTACATAATTATATATATGCGTTCAGTCTGTCTGCATGTTTCCTTTCACAAAATAAGACACAACATCAAAAATGAATACAGATTTGATCTGCAAGGAGGAAATATCAAACCAACCCACACCCCAAACCTAAAGCAGCTCATGACAAACTTTTGGTACACACTTTGCAAAATAATACTCTAATTTCTAACCAGCTGCATTACACGCTGCCAACAGAGAGAGAACAAGTCGCGTAAGGCGA
Organism: Littorina saxatilis; assembly: GCF_037325665.1. Classification (NCBI taxonomy): domain Eukaryota; kingdom Metazoa; phylum Mollusca; class Gastropoda; order Littorinimorpha; family Littorinidae; genus Littorina; species Littorina saxatilis. The sequence continues at coordinate 26,714,059 of NC_090258.1, forward strand.
AATTACAACATTTAGTTAATCTGTCGAACCCACAGAATACAAGAAACTAAGTCCATCTCACGATGAACACGAGCCGAAATCATATGCACTCGACTTATGAAATAGAAAGAAATCAAATACGACGAAGAGAAGAAAAAGTTTGAAAGTACCATTGAACTTCCATGTCGGCGTGTGGCTGAGCTTAAAATAGGAATGTTGTTGCAATCTGTTAGGCACTTTCCCTTTTGACAGGTAGTTTTTGCATGTACAGCAAAACACGGCCTTTTTTACAAATCCTAAAGACTGTCGGAAACTTCGCATGCTCTCTTGTGAACGCCATGTGAAACATTGATTCTGAAACAAAAATCTATGGCATGAATGACAATGGAAAGACGGTCTCTCTCTGATTCCAAGTTCATAATGGCAGTTATAAAGTGCTGAATTTAAAAAATCTGTAGATGAAGTAAAATCATTTGAATGTTGGCTTGTTGAAACTTCATAACAAACAGCCACCTCGTCTATATCATTATCTGAAAGAATGCCAACTTCCTTTGAAACACCAACATTTGTATGGAAAACTTCTGTTTCTGTCATCTTTGATTTCATTTGACAACTTGGACTGATGGCATCTTCCAGAGATATATCCATTACTTTCAACTTGCGCCTCTTTGTATTCCTGTAAGCCTGCCACTTATTTATAAAAAGAAACGTTTGATACTTTTACCAAACAGTTAGTATAATGCACGATTTACCTGTATTCGTCTTTAAATTCTGCAAGACTGAAGCGAAAGAGGTCTGTCTCAGTTTTGTCGTCAGTTTGTTGTGTACATTTACACACGCACAACGAACAACACATGCACAGGCCCGTGGGAAGCTCTCCTTTCTTATGTCCGACGATAGACGTATACATGTAGTTTACATGTTTATTAGTCATCTATTTGATAGATTACGTGTATGATATGACGGAGAGTCGCATCGGTTTGATGCTGTGAACCCAACCGTGGCTGTGGCTGTCGTTTGAAGTAGCCTACTTCTTTATAAAGATTCATTTACATTCTACTTCTGACCAAGGCATGTTTGGTACCTACTGAATCCTTGTTGCGTGTAGTTTTACGTGGCACGTTGCCCAAAGTTGTATTCTTGAGGAGCATAAAATAAAACGTGTTACAAAGTTATCTCAAAACTCTGCAGTGACTGCTCGCGCAGCAGGTCAGCTAATTATAGCACGCAGCCTCCACAGACAGCTTTCGAGCCGAGACCATATGAGTCGTCGCTCCTGCGGCTCGTCAAAAACTGCACGCACTGCAGTGTTTTCAGTCACGAGAATAAAATAGCTTCGTCAATCCACGCGGCAAGGAAGTCGCTCGATTTTTGCGTGCAGCACGAAGTAAACAGACATGCAAGAATAGCGACGGGTTCAAGTTTAGGTCGCTCCAGGAGAAAAATTCTTTTGGATGTTGGCCTTTAAATGAAATATCTTAATAGATGTAAGGGTTGTGTCCTTTGAATAACTGTGTTAGCATGTACTCGGATTTATTATATTGATGACTATATTTTTAGATATGATTTTAGGGAATTCATATATCTTATCCATGTAACCTGTGATTACTCCTGTCAAATTGGTGCTAAAAGAACAACCAGTCCGTTTTGAACTGTCTGGTTGGTGTACACATGTAAATAGGCCCAGTGAAATTGAACACTTTATCTGTACATATTTATTATGATATAATATGCGTGTGGAAGGAGTGTGAAGTTTGGATGCATACACCATAACAAAATCCTGTGCTTTGCATTTGGTAAAGAAACTGTTTGACTTTGACTTTAAGCCGAATACTTGACACGGGAAGAACTGCAGCTTTATTTGAAGTGCACAATGTTCAGCAGAATAATACTTGGGCTTTTTATTTCAATCCGTTAATCAGATTGTGTGGGCTCTTATGGGGAGGGCGGTTGTATGTGCAACAGACGGGCGCAGTGGCATAGTGGATAAGACAACGGCCTCCTATGCGGAAGGTCGTGAGTTCAAATCGCTCTACACACACTCACGCACAGACAGACACACATACACACACACACACAAACACACACACACACACACACACACACACACACATACAACACACACACACACACACATACATACACCACGACCCTCGTCTCGATTCCCCCTCTATGTTAAAACATTTAGTCAAAACTTGACTAAATGTAAAAAGAGCTGATCTGTTTTGCACGGGAAGTAGAGTGCCTTTAAATGTGTGTCAGATGCATAGGTTTGGGCTTTTAGATATTCAGCCAGTAAGCCGATTTTGTCTTCTATGGCCGTCTTCTGAAGAGAACTTTTTTTTCTAAAGCACATCCTTGTTAACTCAAAACTTAGTTGATAAAGCAATAAAGAAGAACGTCTGAACAGGAAACGTCATTCCGCGTAACTTTGCTTGCAAGAAAACTCTTTCATCTCGGAAGACGAGAAAGCAAAGAAAGAAAGACAAGAAAAAGAGAAGGATGAAAGACATAACTCTGAGTGTATATTAACCGTATGCCAATCGCTCAATGTATTATGCTTTTACTTGTAAGCTTTATGTCACAGAGGTACAAGTTAGTTAGAGCAAGATTTGTATATTAAAGGCACAGTAAGCCTCCCGTAAACCATTACAGATACTGTCAGGCTTTTACACACAGTACAAACACCCTTCCATTTGAACGCTCACCGAACGAGAACATCCTAGGTGCCCTACGTAAAGAGCGAGCAATTTTCAAAGAATTAATTTTGCGGATTGTGTCAGAGACACTCGGACCGTGGTGCGTTTTGGCGCTAGACCTAACGTTTACAATCTAAATACTAAATTGACAGCTTGTTACACAAACATTCTTAAATCATAAAAGAATTCTTTAATCATCAAGACAAGATCAGTACAATTCGAACTTTTGACAGTTTGAAAAAAGAAAAGCCCGGAAGCAGGGTCACACAAGGTCGTGGTTCTCGTAGCAGACGACGGTTTATGCCTATAGCCAGTTCCTCTGAACAGTCAAAAGCCATCACTAGAGTTCTTGTGAACCACAGCCGTTTGTTTCGTGCATAGTCAGAGGTACATAATAACGTGCTATTGCAGATAAGCTTACAGCGAATTACAAACTGACGACAACATTTTGAAAAAGGGAAACTGGATCACACGGGTTCACGATGGCTTAGGGGTAAGATAAACCACGCAAAAATAAATTCTTTGAAAATTGCTTGCTCTTTACGGAGAGCACCTAGGATGTTCTCAAGCGGTGAGTGTTTAAATGAAAGGGTGTTTGTACTGTGTGTAAAAGCCTAACAGTATCTAGGATGGTTTACGGGAGGCTTACTGTGCCTTCAAGTGTAAAACCAGATTTTGAGGTTTAGGGACTTCAAAACAGACACACACGCGCGCGCACATACACACACACACACACACACACACACACACACACACACACACACACACACACACACATACATACACACACACACACACACACACACACACGCGCGCGCGCGAGCCCGCATGCACACACACACACACACACACGCACACACACACACACACACACACACACACACACACACACACACACACACACACACCACAAACTATCAGCCACTCTGTTCACCTCAGTCACGTCTGAAAAACCATCAGGGGCCGGATCTTTGTCTTTTTCTGGGGTGTCATCAGAGCTGGAAACCCTGAGATAGAAAAGGAAACTAATGGTAGCCTCTTCCTCATATATCTCTTTTTTTCCCATCGATTCTTTTCAGGGCGACCTTTAAGTGCTGTTCACATTGTATTGACTTACAACCAACTTTCACGCAATTTTCGAGGGATTATTGTCAGAACCAAGTCATTTAAAAATCGCTGCCCGTGTGAACAGCGCTAACGCTAAGACACGTTTTAACTCATTAGTCTCCTAGGTACGGATATATCCGTACCCACTCATATGGCTCTATCTGACCCGGTACGGATATATCCGCTCAGACTGTTAGCTTCAGTCGCTTCCTGTAAATTCCAACTAACGCCTGCATTCCAGCGTGTTGATACACAGTTTCTACACAGTTACTACAATTCTTAGTGACCTGCTGCAGCACAACTTGTCTCGGCTAAAAAAAACCTTGGTCACCATAGGTGGGGTAGAAAGTATTTTAAGCAACGATTTGCAGATGACTTGCACATTCGGGCATGTTCGGTCAAATTCGTTCTTATCTCGCTAGACCTAACCAAATCGGGAATCGCGATGATGAAAGTCTGCCGCAAGTCACTTATAAATCGCCGAGGAGTCAAGCAGCGCTCAACTGAATGTTCAAGTCGCTGCTAAACCTGGACTAAACCTTAACGAAATCGTCGGTACCGTTCACATAGAAGACTTTCCGCCGACTTGGTCACAGTGACTCGGGGGCGACTTCAAATCAACTAAAGTTGTTTGAAAGTTGGTTGAAAGTCTCTAATGTGAACAGCACTGTTTAATGTCTTCGCTGTCTCAATCCGCTGCGCTCATGTTTTGTAACATACACTCAGTCTTCGTCTCGTTCTCATGAATTTTTAATATGAGACGGAAAAAAACCGCAGGCGACCTGGTTTTTGTTTATTCAAGGAAGGATTTTAACTGAGGAGCTAATTTTCCCCAAGACTTAGTTCTTTGAAACTAATAACACTGGCGACTCTTGTTTGATTTCATACGGGCAAGGTTTTTTGCTTTCGAGTTGTTTTGTTGTGTCTTCGAGTCTTGTCTAGTTTTATACTGTATCTGTTTTGGTCGAAACCTCGCTATTGTTTGTTTTGTCCTCTTCGTTCCCACGTGAGTGCAGTATTTGTTGGTCTTTTTACAAATATTACATGTACATTTCTCTTGCAGGTTTTCGGACAGGTGTCAGATCGAGGTCGAGAGCCATCCTCGCCTACCCCAGCGCGGACAATCGCCCATGTGACGAGAATCTGTGGGAGGAGACCTCGTGTCAGACTGACAACTGCATGTACTTCCACTGGTCAGCCCCGCCCTGGGGCAGTCTGCTGGTCAGAACTGTGCAGTGTCAGAGGAGCGATGGACTGGAGGTTCAAGGTCAGTAGAGAGAGAGAGAGAGAGTGTGTGTGTGTTTGTGTGTGTGTACGTCCACTGGTCAGCCCCGCCCTGGGGCAGTCTGCTGGTCAGAACTGTGCAGTGTCAGAGGAGCGATGGACTGGAGGTTCAAGGTCAGTAGAGAGAGAGAGAGAGAGTGTGTGTGTGTTTGTGTGTGTGTACGTCCACTGGTCAACCCCGCCCTGGGGCAGTCTGCTGGTCCGAACTGTGCAGTGCGAGAGGAGCGATGGACTGGAGGTTAAAGGTTAGTAGAGAGAGAGAGAGAGAGAGAGAGAGAGAGAGAGAGAGAGAGAGAGAGAGAGAGAGAGTGTGTGTGTGTGTGTGTGTGTGTGTGTGTGTGTGTGTGTGTGTGTACTGTCGATGCGGTATCTTACGGGTTCTCATCATACTCCTTCTCCTCATCATCAACATTACAATCATCATCATCATCCTACTCCTCATTACCATCATCAAAATCATCATCACAATCATCCTCATCAACCATCTCATCATCATACTCATCCTCTTCCTTCTCTCTGGAGGTTAGAACGGCCAAGGGGAAAATGCAAAGAAGGATGGGGGGGGGGGGGGAGAGGAGAGGGGGGGGGTGATGTTGCTTTCGCAGAGCACGAGCACTTCGTGCCTTTCACTCAGGTCTTCCCAAGCAGTTCTATACAGTGGCACCCCACTTTTAAGACCCTCTAATTTAAGACTCCCTCCCTTTTAAGACCTTGTAGTTGTGTCCGATTGTTCTGGTCATAAACTCTGTACATTTACCTACTTTTTAAGACTCCCTCCCTTTTTACATTTAGTCAAAAAGTGTATGTGTTTGTGTGTGTGTGTGTGTGTGTGTGTGTGTGTGTGTGTGTGTGTGTGTGTGTCTGTGTGTGTGTCTGTGTGTGTGTCTGTGTGTGTGTCTGTGCGTGTGTGTGTGTGTGGAGCGATTCAGACTAAACTACTGGACCGATCTTTATGAAATTTGACATGAGAGTTCCTGGGAATGATATCCCCGGACGTGTTTTCCTTTTTTCGATAAATACCTTTGATGACGTCATATCCGGCTTTTTGTAAAAGTTGAGGCGGCACTGTCGCACCCTCATTTTTCAATCAGATTGATTGAAATTTTGGCAAAGCAATCTTCGACGAAGGCCGGGGTTTGGTATTGCATTTCAGCTTGGTGGCTTAAAAACTAATGAATGAGTTTGGTCATTAAAAATCGGAAACTTGTAATTAAGATTATTTTTTTATTAAACGATAAAAAAAATGTCATCTTATTCTTCGTCATTTTCTGATTCCAAAAACATATACATATGTTATATTTGGATTCCAAACAAGCTCTGAAAATTAAAGATATGAACATTATTATTAAAATTAATTTTCCGAAATCGATTTAAAAACAATTTCATCTTATTCCTTGTCGGTCCCTGATTCCAAAAACATATATATATGATATGTTTAAATTAAAAACAAACTCAGTAAGCTAAAAAGAATAGACATACAGAAAAGCGTGTTATCCTGCTCAGCGCGACCACTACCGCACTATTCTGCATGGCTTGTCGATTTCACTGCCTTTGCCACGAGCGGTGGACTGACGAAACGACGAGTATGTGGTCTTGGTGAAAAAAGCAGTGTGTTCAGTTTCATTCTGTGAGTTCGACAGCTTGACTAAATGTTGTTATTTCGCCTTACGCGACTTGTTAGACCTTGTAGTTGTGTCCGATTTTTCTGGTCATACACTCTGTACATTTTCCTACTTTTTAAGACTCCCTCCCTTTTAAGACCTTGTAGTTGTGTCAGATTTTCTCTTCATAACCTCTGTACATTTTCCTACTTTTTAAGACTCCCTCCCTTTTCAGACCTGATGTTTGTACATTTGTGGAGCTCTTACAAGCGGGTTCCACTGTAGACAGAAAGCACTTTCAGCATGTCATGTTCTTCCGCTATCGGTTTCCCAGCAGACTGGCCTTTGCACCCGACTGTGTATGTAATCGAAGATAACTTAGTTCTGCCACTTTCCCCCAGCTCTCAGCAATTCCAGTGCATGTCCTCCCATATTCCAAGATGTCAAAGTTCTTAAATGCACGTCTTGTACGTGCAACGATACTCAAGAGACTAACAGCACTGCCTTGACTTTTTTTCTGGAAGGAGTTTTGGGAGTCAGATCGAGTCGGGAACATGAATCTTAAAGGCACACTTTTTCCCTCATACTTTTTTGTCTCGCCGTCTTGGGTCTGGCCATGGTTTTACTTGGAATAACACCATCCTTCCACTTGGTAAAATACTAACAATCAACACCGTAGGCCTAGGGACTCTCTGCACACATTGGGCATTTTTTGATGAATTTATTTCGTGAAAGCCACGGGGTTAAAATCAAGGGTCTGCCAAACCCGGCAAATGCAGTAGGCAGCCCAGAGATCCCTAACTACCTCTCCCAAAGATAGTACTGTTCGGCTATATTTACAGTTTCAAGCTGTTAGGACAACTTCTTTAATTGTGTGTTTTTATAGAGGGGTTTTCTGGGGTTTTTTTTTTGGGGGGGGGGGGAACTGAAAGGTATGGCCTCGTCAGGGAACAACTACTCAAACCTATATCTTCATTATTTTGTTTCTCGATTGAGAATAATCATTTATGGATGATTATTATACATTTCCCTTTTTGGGGTGTACTTGTATGTGGTTGATCATCCAGGTGGCTTTTAAAACAGAATTGTAAGAAAACTACTTATAAGTTATTAAAAAAAAATGTCCACTATGCACAGAAAGCATCCAAGCTGTTGAGAATTGGTATGTGACGGGCGCTGTGGCATGGTGGTAGGACGTCGGCCTCTTAATCGGAAGGTCGTGAGTTCGAATCCCGGCCGCGGCCGCCTGGTGGGTTAAGAGTGGAGATTTGTCCGATCTCCCAGGTCAACTTATATGCAGACCTGCTAGTGGCTTATCCCCCTTCGTGTGCACACGCAAGCACAAGACCAAGTGCGCACGGAAAAGACCCTGTACTCTATGTCAGAGTTCGGTGGGTTATAGAAACACGAAAATACCCAGCATGCTTCCTCCGAAAGCGGTGTATGGCTGCTTAAATGGCGGGGTAAAAACGGTCATACACGTAAAATTCCACTCGTGCAAAAACACGAGTGTACGTGGGAGTTTCAGCCCACGAACTCAGAAGAAGAAGAAGAAGGTATGTGACCCGGGATGGTCGTATCCCGTTTCTCGTCAGAAATGGTCAACCGAACAGTTTGGACGTGAAGAACTGTGCCTTTAAGCAAGTGTGCCTTTTAAAGAGACAAAGACAGATTCACAGATAGAGAGTTTGCCATTGAATGCAGGGCTGTTTCCTTACATCGGAAAATCACTACCTGACTCTGGGGAGGAGACGCAAATAAGTCTGATTATGTAACCGTGGCGAAAGCCAAGGATATAGACCTGGAGAGAGGGGGGAGGGGGAAAGGGAGAGAGAGAGGGGGGAGGGGAGGGAGAGAGAGAAAGAGGTGGGGGCGAGAGAGAGAGAGAGAGGTGGTGGCGAGACACACAGAGAGACAGAGAGAGAGAGAGAGAGAGAGAGAAAGAGGAGGGGGCGAGACAGAGAGACAGAGACAGAGAGAGAGAGAGAGAGAGAGAGAGAGCCAACGAGAGAGATAAAGAGAATAGGAGAGAAAATGAGAAACGGAGAGAGATAGAAAAAGAGGAGAGAGAGAGAGAGAGGGAGAGGGGGGGCTGGGCGAGACAGAGAGAGAAACAGATAGACTGAGACAGATAGACAGAGAGAGAACAATTGTCGACCCTGCTTTCAGATAAGTTGTTTTTTACCAGTCGTGCACCCAGGAAGAGTTTCCCTCGAAACTCAAACTTCTCCCTCTGTTACACAAAGACCTTATAGGAAGGACGTTCGCTTCAACAACATACCCTTGCATACAGCAGTCACATGAGACGCGGCTTTTATTTCGGCCACTGGAGAGGATTTAAGAACTTGCTTTTATGCACCCCTCGGAGTTGTGAAGCAGCCAATGGCTGGGAAAACAGGGTTAGGACGGGTCAGCCTCTGTGCAAGCCAGCTTTCCTTCTGCCCCGTGCTCCGGAGCGAACGAGAGGTGTTGCCTCCATCGATCTGAAAATGTCTGGCTGTGTTTCGTTGGCACAGGCGGGGGGAGAGGAGTTGTGTTGTATTACCTTGGTGTCCCTTTTGGTGTGGTTTGATGGGCACAGGCGGGGGGAGAGGAGTTGTGTTGTATTACCTTGGTGTCCCTTTTGGTGTGGTTTGATGGGCACAGTGGCCAGGTGGATACGACCCCGGCCTCCCGTGCGGAATGTCGTGTGTTCGAATCCCGGTCGCGCCTGGTGGGTTAAGGTGGAGAATTGTCCGATCTCCCAAGTCAACTTATGTGCAGACCTGCTAGTGTCTTATCCCCCCCTTTGTGTGTACACGCAAGCACAAGACCAAGTGCGCACGGACAAGATCCTGTAATCCATGTCAGAGTTCGGTGGGTTATAGAAACATGAAAATACCAAGCATGCATTCCCCGAAAGCGGCGTATGGCTGCCAAAATGACGGGTAAAACGGTCATACACGTAAAATCCCAATCGTGGAAAAAACACAAGTGTCCTTGGGAGTTTCAGCCCATGAACGCAGGAGAACAAAAAGAAGAAGAAAATGTTTGTGTGACTTGGATTTCAATTTGAAGACAATGTTATTTTGAAGCGGGGTCGATCTGAGGGTCATTTACAGAACTCACTAAATGTTGTTGCCAATGTGTGTAGAGCTATTCTTCTTCTTGAGGAGCAATACTCGAACAAAACCTCAACTCGTGAGCCTGTAGTTTTACTTATCTTTCCGCTGTTCCGATGATCAATGCGTGTTTAAAGTGTAGTGGTGGCGGCGATTCCAACACAACCGTGGATGACTTCGAGTTTCCCTTAACCTACTCCTCGCCCAGCGCGCGTGCTCTCCCCTTAGCGATTGATGCAAATTGGATTCTCTGAGAACGGCAAGCGCAATAAAATGGTGCTGTTTTTTGGAGGGATAGAATTCTATCGGAAATCGTGCCTTGTCTTGTCTTGTCTTGTGTAATAGGCTGATGCTGGTTTCTGCAGGGATATAATTCTCTATTGAGTCTTTGCCTTGTTATCGGAAATCTTGTCTTTTCTTGGTTGGTGCTGTTTTAGAGGGATAGAGTTATCTATTGAGTCTTTGCTGTGTTATCGGAAATTGCATCTTGTCTTGTCTTGTCTTGTCTTGTCTTGTATTGTCTCTTTTTTGTCTTGTCTTGTCTTGCCTTGTCTTAGGCAAAAGGCTGTTGCTGTTTTGGAAGGATAGAATTCTCTGTTGAGGCTTTGCTGTGTTATCGGAAATCTTGTCTTGTCTTGTCTCGTGTCTTGTCTCTTGTCTTGTCTTGTCTTGTCTTGTCTTGTCTTGTCTCTTGTCTTGTCTCTTGTCTTGTCTTGTCTTGTCTTGTCTTGTCTCGTGTCTTGTCTCTTGTCTTGTCTTGTCTTGTCTTGTCTCGTGTCTTGTCTCTTGTCTTGTCTTGTCTTGTGTCTTGTCTTGTCTTGTGTCTTGTCTTGTCTTGTCTTGTCTTGTCTCGTGTCTTGTCTTGTGTCTTGTCTTGTCTTGTCTTGTCTCTTGTCTTGTCTTGTCTCGTGTCTCTTGTCTTGTCTTGTCTTGTCTCGTGTCTTGTCTCTTGTCTTGTCTTGTCTTGTCTTGTCTTGTCTTGTCTCGTGTCTTGTCTCTTGTCTTGTCTTGTCTTGGACCATTGACTGAGGCTGTTTTGGAGGGATAGAATTCGCTATTGAGTCCTTGCTGTTGTTGTGTTCGTGTATGTGTTCCCCTCCCAACCCAATAAACTAATTCTGTTTTAGGGGGATATAACTCTCTCTATTGGGTCTCCGAATGTTTATGTGTTGTAGGGGGGGGGGGGGGAGTTCGTGCTCAGATGCCAAATGGGTTCTGTGGAAAAGGGCCGCAATAGACTACGACTGTCTTGGAATAGAATTGTCTATTGAGACCTTGTCTTTGTTTGTCAAGGAGGGGGGGGGGGGGGGGGGTGCAGAAGAGCTCAGCCATTGATGAAAAGTGGGTTATTTGGGAAAAGGAAGCACAATAGACTAAGCTTTCTTTGGAAGGACGGAACTCTCTCTTGAGTCCTGGCTGTTTTTGTGTGTCCGAAAATAACTCTGTCGGGTTTGTATGGCTTCTGAAAAAGTGAATGCCCTTGCTTTTTGCATAAACAAATATTGGAGGGGCCAATCACTAGCGAGGAGTGTGTCGGACACACACTGGAGGGGCCAATCACTAGCGAGGGGTGTGTCGGACACACACTGGAGGGGCCAATCACTAGCGAGGGGTGTGTCGGACACACACTGGAGGGGCCAATCACTAGCGAGGGGTGTGTCGGACACACACTGGAGGGGCCAATCACTAGCGAGGGGTGTGTCGGACACACACTGCAGGGGCCAATCACTAGCGAGGGGTGTGTCGGAAACACGCGGACAGGAGCACGTGTGAAGTTATTTGTCCTGGTCAAAGCAAGGGCATTCACTCTTTCACAACCCACACAAACCCGACGGAGTTATTTCCCCAAATCGTCTATTGGGTTCTCTGGAGAAAGGGAATCAAGTGAAACGCAATAGACTATAACTGTTAAGTAACTGTGGCACGATGCACTTGAAAAGTGTGACTGCCGTACGTAACAATAACAATAACAATAACAATGACAACACTTTATTGTTCATTAAAATGTTACATAAAAATGGAAAACTTTCTTCGGCACACCCTTGCCTGCTTGTAAACGATTATAACAACAATTGGAAAAGGTGTGTTAGGGTCGCACACGAGTTGCTTAGTTAATCTCTAACTTAAAGAGGGATAGAATTCTCTATCGAATTCTTAAATTGGTATTAAAGGTCTCTCCTTCTCTTATCTTGTTTTGTCTTGCCTTGCCTTTGCCAATAGATTCAGGGTGTTGTGAAGGATAACATTCTCCATTGAGTCGTGAAAACGGTGTGTGTTTGTCGGCGGGGGGGGGGGGGGGGAGCCGTTTTGTCATATTCAAAAGAGTCTCCTTTGGTCTTGAGGGTTAATTCTTAGAAAAAGTTTTCCCGGTGACGTTATTTCAAGAACAAGAAGAACATTTTGGGTGTTTAACTCAAAAACAGAGCGAGAAGAGAGGGGGGGGGGGGGGGGGGGCGGAGATTTGTCCCACATCGCACTTAACCTGCTCGTTTAACATTTCCTGTGCCGTTCTCCGGCTGAAATCGAACAAAAAGCACCGGTATATCAACAGTAATTGTCCCTTTTTTTTGTTCGTCTAAATACCACGCTATCGCTTCTTTTCCTTTCTTGCATGTCATTGTTTAAGCCTTCGGAAGGAATTTGAGAACATTGGCCTCCCGCATGCTGTCTTCGTGTGAAAGTGTGTGTGTGTGTGTGTGTGTGCCTGCGTGTTTGTGTCTGTGTTCGTGTTCTTGCGTGCGCGTTCGTGCATGCGAGCCAGCCTGTGTGCGTGCGAGCGTGCGTGCGTGAGTGTGTGAGAGACACATGTGCCTGTAGGTTTTGTGTGGATGTTTTTGTGTGCGTCTATTGATTTTTCCGTCCTTGTCTGAGCCTGTTTGTTGCTCTACATGCCACTGTTATTTATTTCTGTTTGACTGTCTGTGCAAAATGACAAGGTTTAGAAAACATTACGCTTTTCCGCAAAACGCTGCTGATTTCGCGAAATGGTCAGCGTTTTACTGATTACGCGAATTGGGCAAAAAATGTTGCCGATTCGGCAATTCCGTGAATTGGGTACCCGACGACATATATATATATATATATATATATATATCCCATGACCTCCCTTCTTTGTCTCTGTTACTTCAGTATGGGTATATATGTTGTATTTTTATAGCTCAATAAATACATCATGGACTCAAAAAAATATATGATAGTGCAGATTCCGATTTGGGCGAAGAACTACTTTGCTCCCGACCTTTGACCTCGCGCCGAACAATGTGACACATTTGTATGAAGTTCCAAAATCGTATTGCACGGCTCAGAAAACCATATCAGTTGCACGCAAAAATGAATCTCAGAACTGATCTGATGTATGAGATGCAATAAGCAAACGTTTCTTTCATTATGAAAGCAATGCAGGTGGGAAAAAACGAACATTCAACTTACAAGATAACCAGATGCTAGCGAACCAAAACAAAAACACGAGTACCCTCCCCTTGCTTCGTTAGCAGACGACTTTTGAGAATCTGTCAGACCGTCCTTACCTGGCACGGTTGGGCTTCGCTATCATCAGCTGTTTCACGTGTTTTGCGAGCAAGTCTACTCTTTTGCCTGGCTCTGCAGTAAGTCCACATTGGCGATGAAGGTATCTAAGAACTTAACATGTGTGTATTTTTCCGTAATCCAGTCATATTCTTTCAAAATGCAATCAAGCGGCGGTGACAGACTTGGGTCCTGTTTTCATCGCATCAATACCAGTTTAGGTTCATGCAAACACACTCGCAAAACAGTTTATCATGTAGATACATTTCAAATAGGGAGCAAATGGTTAAATCTACATATGTGTTCCCTAAAATTTGCTTCTCTGTCAATAAGACTAATTGTATAATAATGCGTTCGAAAAAAACAACGTGGAATCGATTCTGAATCGAGTCGAGTAAGCCAAATGGGGGCCAAACCGGTTTCCCCGTTCCGCCGACCTGAAACGCAAAAGAATTGTGCGCTTCAACTAAATGGATTTCTATACGACTTCATTACTTTCTTGCAACACTTATGAACCTTTACTTAACGCTTTTAAACGGTCTGAAAGTAGTGTTACCGCGTACTTATAGATGCACTCATTCGTTTTATTTTTTCAGCGACGGTCACTTAGTTTAAGGTTGCAAAAAGGCCATGTCTCGCTGAAAACACTGTTTCACACTCCACAGATCGCAAAAGTGCCGCTAGTAGTCTACACTTTGTGTTTGATGGTAGAATGGGATATACAGATTACAACACTCGTGGTTTTTTATATGGCTTGTATTTCAGTCAAGACCCAGCGGGAATATCAATCGAGAGCCACTCGCCAAAGGCTCGTGTCTCCCGATGATATTCATCCGCTGGGTCTTGACTGAAATACAAGCCATATAAAAAACCACTCGTGTTGTAACCTATACATATATATATATATATATATATATATATATATACTAGAGGAATACCCGGCTTCGCCGGGGTGAATCGCGAAACAGAGACAGACAGCGTGGCGGTTCACCACAATCACCTTTGAAGGCGAAGTCCTGTCAAACGGGATTGAGAATTTTAGAGCTTATTTCTTAGCCCTATATTATCTGTTATGGCTTCTCAAATGCCAGAACATACAGACAGACAAAAGCCGCTAGACCCCATCACAAACAGAACAGTGTATTTTTCGCGTGGCTATAAATTGATTCGACCTTTTCACTTTCACAGCAAGGACAACTTACGGGTACATGCAAGGGAAGCCCACAACTTCTAAGGCGAACAACTCTGCAGAGTCTGCTGTGAAGGGCGACGGTAGTCTCCCTGTCACACTCGACCCCCTTTGAATGAACTTAAATCCCTCCCAGGTGGAATGGGAACAGCACGAAAATGATTCAGTGACCAAAACACCACAATCACCTTTGAAGGCGAAGTCCACTCAAACGGGATTGAGAATAACTGTTATGGCTTCTCGAAGGAAGGTCTGAACATACTGATACGTTAAAATTAATATTAAAAGTCCTACGGTTTTGAGCCATTAAGGACTTGAGTGTGTGTCCGCTTTCAACAACAACAAAAAAAAACACAAAAAAAGAAATAAAAAATAAGGAGAGGAGGGCAGGGGGTGGGGTTGAGTTGATAATGCTCTGTGGGCATACTGATACACCGATGCCGCTAGAGCACATCGCAAACAGAACTCTACAATCCACAGGTTTTGCCCACACACACACACAAACACACACACACACACAGAAGCCGTATATAGCCTATATATATGTATATCTATATCTATAAATATATAGAGATAGATGACAGTGTATTTTTCGCGTGGCTATAAATTGATTCGACCTTTTCACTTTTACAGTAAGGACAACTTACGGGTGCAATCGTGACATTCTAAAAATAGTAACGTAGTAACGGGAATATGGATTGACGCCACACGAAGGAAGGGAGATAAACGCTGAAAACACTGAAGAAGATAAGGAAGAGTTACTGGGAAAAACCAAAATCGGTTCAGCGCTGCGCGTTGAGAGCACGTGTTGAAATATCTCATCGATGAGGTTGTGTCCGGGGTCTCTCTGAATAAGCCCACCAAATTTGAAGCAGATCCATCGAGAACTTTGGCCGTGCATCGCGCACAGACACACAGACACACAGACACACAGACACTAGTCGTATATATATAGATATATATATATATATAAAACATCAGAAATTGTGAAAGAAACAATTGAAAGTCAGCAGAGACTGTCTTCTATATGTTATCGTTATTCCGGTTCGCTTTTTATTTTTTTAGCATACATCCTTTTGGACAAGAGAAAATAAAACCGAACATATTCCGGTTCGCTTTTATTTTCTCTTGCCCAGAAGGAGGTATGCTACAGACAGTAAAGTTTGTGTCAAAACTGTCTCTACCCACCGCCCCCCCCCCCCCCTCCCCAACACACACCCCCCTTTCCATTTCCCCGCACTCACTCCATTTTCTGCCAATGATTCGTACAGCCACATTCCGTCTCAAGGGAGTCGCGATCTGGGATCAAACGGGCCGGGGGGAAGGTCGGGGGGGGGGGGGGGGGGGCGTTGAGGGTAAGGGACAGTTGAACAGACATAGCGTTTGGTGCCAGTTTCGATTCTTAGGGGAAGGCAGGAGTGGAGCCGAAGTCGGTTGTTGGTTTAAAAAAGTTAGGGGATGGGAGAGAAAGCAAGAGAGAGAAGGAAGAGAGAGAACGCGCGAGAGAAAATGAGAAAGAGCGAGAGAGAAATACGGAGAGAGAGAGAGAGAGAGAGAGAGAGAGAGAGAGAGAGAGAGAGAGAGAGAGAGAGAGAATTTAAACGGTTAAGTAAAATTTAGAGAATTAAACAGAATTAAAAGGGGTCGGTTTCTTTTGAACTTGTAAGGGAGTTATAACGGATTTACGGGCATTAAGCATGCAGCGAGAGAGAGAGAGAGAGAGAGAGAGAGAGAGAGAGAGAGAGAGAGAGAGAGAGAGAGAGAGAGAGAGAGAGAGAGCTGAGAGAGAGAGAGCTGAGAGAGAGAGAGCTGAGAGAGAGAGAGAGCTGAGAGAGAGAGACTCGTAGAGAGAGAGAGAGAGAGAGAGAGAGAGAGAGAGAGAGAGAGAAAGAGAGAGAGAGAGTAACAGACATAGAGAGCAAGACAAACAAACAAACAGACAGACACAGAGAGAGACGGACGAAGACAGGACAACGATAGACAGGAGGAAAGAAGAAGACAACTGCGCTTTTCCAACATTTTCCAACAACAGTGTGTCGGATCCCCTAAACTACCGCCGCACAAATAAACACAGGCTGAGACTGCAGCGCTCTGCACACAAACCTTCGTCAGTCGCTGCCTCACCGAGCAGCTGTGCGTCCGCCAACGAAAAATAGTGCAGGAGACCGTATAAGGCAAAAAGTAGTGCGGTACGTAAATGGAGTCATTATCACTCTAGTGTTCGTTAGTTGTTTGGCTACGTTAGCATAGGAATGGCGTGTTAATCGTTCGGCACGGAATCAGATTAGGATGAGGAGAGTTTAGCTGTGATTTTGTGTCGTGAGAGACTGAGGATTCGAATTGGTGTGTGTGCCGGTTTGAACTGCAGAGTTTCGCTGAGATTTCAAATTATTTGTGATCGCAAGAAAGGAGCTAGGCGTGTAAACAACTTTGCTGGTTTTATATGTAGTTTTTTGGGTATAGAAATGCGTAAAGCAAGAAATACCAGTTTTAGTTTGCAAACAGTCAGTATGTGATAAATCATAGTGTTCACTAAAAAACTTATAAATTGGACTTGAGAAATGTGATAGTAGATTTCGTAGATTTAGATTTGTTCCCATCCTGCTTGTTGCATCGAACGGGAAAGTATTCTACGTTTGAGTGTGTTGTTGAAGAACGCTTTGCAATATCCATTTTTTTTGTCTGGTCGGGTTGTTTCTCCTTGACTTGTTCTGGGTTTGACGACTACTTTGTTTTGAGAACGGCTGGTCATAACGTTCTGGTGACGTGGTAGTGATGACGTTTTGCCTTTGAGATAACAAAAACAAAACAAAACCAAAACCCCATCAAATTCCAAGGTTTCGAGGGTGTTTATTTCTCTTCGTTTTGAGGATGAAATTATATATGACGTTTTGTCATAGGAATAAAGAAATTAGCGATTCTCAAATATCCCTGTAACTAACTCTCTCGCTCAATAGAGTGCAGATCAACTTTAAGCGAAAAGCGAAAGGAAAGCGTTGAAGGCGAGAAGGCGTGGATTATGCTGTGATGTGAAATTGATATTCTTCCCGCTTGAAAAAAAGGCGTAAGAAGGAGATTCATTAATCGTCTTTTGACAAACTCTTCCCAGAGAGTACAAATCAACGCCGAGGCTAAAGAAAGTTTTGACGGCGAGAAAGTGCGAATTATGCTTTGATATGATGTGAATCGATATTCTTGCAATTCGAATGGTGGTGTGGAACGGAGTGTGTTTATCTTCATAAGGGGACAAGAGTGTTGGGATTAAAAGTGCTAACATCTCTATGCTTGAATCTCTTGACCTTCTTCGTGTCTTCAAAAGTGTGATTGTACTCAAGCTGATTTTCCGAAGACCAACTGTGTAAGTAAATTAGTTTGACATGACCTCATTTACATAATATACACACGTGTGGCTTGAACAATATTGTTATCTCATGAGTGGTTTCACTCACGTATGTAAAATAACATAGCGTTTAACGACTGTTTTTCTTTCATAGTGTTTTTGATTTTGTGATTGTATTCGGACCAAATTTCCAAAGGTTTGCGTTGAAAGCACGAGTATATGAAGATTGCTTTTCTTTCTCTGTGCAGGGCCGGACCAAATGAGTTGTAAGGGGGGGGGGGGGGGTTCCTCCTTTTTTGGGGGGGCAAATCAGCGAAGTGCCACAAGCGCGCGCCTGCTCCGGGGGCATGCTCCCTGCGGAAAATTTTTGAAAAACGGTTAAAATCTGTGCAATCTGGTGCATTCTGGGCCTTGTTTTGAGGGTTAAGAGCAGCATTGTTTTGGTGCTAAAACTAGTAAAAAAAACAACAACACTCAAAGCAAGGTACATGCTTTTTCCAGGGGTGGGGTTCCGGAACCCCTGGAACCCCCCCCCCCCCCCCCTGGGTCCGGCCCTGCTGTGTATTAACTTGTTATTTATTTTTGAACGAACTTTCCATATATTTGCTATTTAATTACAAGTATATGACGATTGTTTTGGGGTGATGTTTTCTTTGTGTCTTGAATTATGTCTTGGCATTCTAACTAAATGTCCAAAGTTTTGCTGTACTGAGAGTATGAGATTGACAACGATTATTTTTCTTTGTGTCTCGATATTCTATTCAAACTGAGCTCCCCAACGCTTAGTGTGTGAGTACGTATTAGCGATTCTTTCATTTTTTTTCTGTTTCGATTTTTCTTCTGAGAAGGAAGAGCAGGTTAATCTCAGTGAAACCAATCCACAATTGGTTGCAAGAAACAGACACACACAAGCAAAGGGGCAGACAGACAGACGGACAGACAGACAGACGGACATAGAGACAAATAAACTAATTAACTTAACACAATAAAGATAAAAGCTTTAAAAAGATAATTTACTTAACACTATAAAGCTTAACATGCTAATGTACTTAACACAATAGAAGATTTTAAACAGCTCATTTACTGAACACAATAAAAGATGGATTGATTGATTGGTGGATGGATGGGTGGATGGATAGATAGACAGACAGACTGACAGACAGACGGAAACACAGACGGACAGACAGACGGACAGAAATAGCGTGACAAACCAAATGAGAGAAATACAAGCAGAGACAGATGAAGGAAGGCCTAGACAGAGACAGTGAGAGAGACAGACAAACAGACAGACAGACAGACAGACAGACAGACAGACAGTCACACAAACAGACAGTCAGACAAACACACACACACACACATACATACACACACACACACACACACACACACACACACACACACACAGAAAGAAACAAAAAGACAGACAGACAGACAGACAGACAGACAGACAAGAATCAAACAGAGACACAGGCGTAAAGAGACCCCCACGCAATTGATCCGTTGTGACGAAGCAAGCGAAGCGGAACGTTGTCTGATATCAATTATAGCTATACAACCCACTAATACAGCATACCGTGTCAATGTTCACTGCACAGTACAGCTGTTGCATGTTGATACTGGCACACGTTCTTCACAACAGACAATCAAAAAGTATTGATTCCACGTTCGAGGGTCTGGTTTTATGCACATGATATCCTCATTGCCGTGTTCGCAATTATGTGCAACACTACACAAATCCGTACATGTTTGTACATGAGAGGAGAGCATATCTTAACTTAGATACACAAACAAGTTACAGGCTTTACTGTGTACGAAATTATGTGCAACACTCCACAAATCCGCCCAGGCTATTACACGGGATGAGAGCATATCTTAACTTAGATACACGAACAAATTACAGTTTTTAATGTGTTCGCAATGATGTACAAAACTACACAAATCCGTACAGGTTTGTACATGAGATGAGAGCATATCTTAACTTAGATACACGAACAAATTACAGCTTTTAATGTGTTCGCAATTATGTGCAAAACTACACAAATCCGTACAAGTTTGTACATATGGGATGAGAGCATATCTCCGCTTTGACACACGAACAAATTATAGGCTGTTATGTGTTCGCAATTATGTACAACACTACACAAATCCGTACAAGTTTGTACATGGGATGAGAGCATATCTTAACTTAGATACACGAACACAATAATGTACAGCACTACACAAATCCGTTCAGGTTTATATCAGTTCTTGAAAGGAGAACTTTTCCACTTAGATAAAACAAACAATTTACACCTTTTAATGTGTTCGCCATTATGTACAACACTAAGCAAATCCGTACAGGGTTGTATTCGGAAATAGAATAGTTATTATTTACAACACTACAAATCCGTTCAGACTTGCAGGCGTGATAAGAGTATATTTCCAATTAGATACACGAACACATTACAGCCTTTAATGTGTTTCGCAATTATGTACAACACTACACAAATCCGTCCAGGGTCGTACACGGAATAAGAGCATATCTCCAGTTTAGACACACGAAATAATTGCACTCTTTAATGTGTTAGCAATTATGTACAAAACTACACAAATCCGTCCAGGGTTGTACACGGAATAATATACCAACGTACTAATGTATGTACAACACACTACACCAATCTGTCCAGGTGTGTACATGTGATACTATTATATTTCGACTTAGACACACAAAACAAATTACAGCCTAGTAATGCGTTCGTCATTATTACAACCATACAAATCCGTTCATGTTTGCACACGGAATAACCGCATATCTCCACTTAGATCCACGAACAAATTTCAGCCTTTAATGTGTTTGCAATTACAAATCCGTCCAAGTTTGTACATGTGAAAAGATCATATTTCCACTCAGACACACGAACAAACATAATTATTACCTACAATCTGGTTGCTTTCTGTGCAGATATGTTCACGTGTCAAAGCTCCCGTGTGTCGATGTGTACAGGTGCGAATGTTACCGTTAGGATTAGGGTTAGGGTTGAGACACGAATGGAGGGGGAGGGGGGGCGGAGAAGGAGGAGGTTAGGCGATACTGTTACAATGTGGACAGAAGTATACTTAGTGACAAAAGGCTACATTAGTACGTTTTTGGGGTTTTTTACGTGAAAAAAATATACGTGTCAACATGTGTAGCATCAAAATTATCATATGTCATCATATATTAATTACATTAATACGTTGGTATATTAGTAAGTAGCCAGAACAGAGTCCACGTGGAAATAAAATAAAAGGTGACACTTCGACATGTGGACATAATATACCGGCGCGTAAGCATATCGGTATACACGCACACAGAAAGAGTTACGTTACAGCGAGTGATTTTCGTGTAGCATATACATATACTTTATGTTTTAAATCCGTTTCTTTGAATGAGTGTCTAAACCCGGCTTGATACTTTTTAATATATACAACATTCATTCAGCAAAAACTTCTCGTCTGAAATGAAAGCAGCTATATATATGACTAGAGGAATACCCGGCTTCGCCGGGGTGAATTGCGAGACAGAGACAGACAGCGTGGCGGTTCACCACAATCACCTTTGAAGGCGAAGTCCTGTCAAACGGGATTGAGAATTTTAGAGCTTATTACGGTAGTCTCCCTGTCACACTCGACCCCCTTTGAATGAACTCAGGTCCCTCCCAGGTGGAATGGGAACAGCACGAAAATGATTCAGTGGCCTGAACATTTCATGTCGAGTCCCATCGCTGTCGACGACGCCAAATGTAACCGAGTGCCAAAACACCACAATCACCTTTGAAGGCGAAGTCCACTCAAACGGGATTGAGAATAACTGTTATGGCTTCTCGAAGGAAGGCCTGAACATACTGACACACCAATGCCGCTAGACCACATCACAAACAGAACTCTACAATCCACAGGTGTTGCCCACACACACACACAAACACACACACACACATACAGAGAAGCCGTATATATATATATGTATATCTATATCTATAAATATATAGAGATAGATGACAGTGTATTTTTCGCGTGGCTATAAATTGATTCGACCTTTTCACTTTTACAGTAAGGACAACTTACGGGTGCAATCGTGACATTCTAATAATAGTAACGTAGTAACGGGAATATGGATTGACGCCACACGAAGGAAGGGAGATAAACGCTTAAAACACTGGAGAAGATAAGGAAGAGTTACTGGGAATGGATCCAGAGAAAAACCAAAATCGGTTCAGCGCTGCGCGCTTAGAGCACGTGTTGAAATATCTCATCGATGAGGTTGTGTCCGGGGTGTCTCTGAATAAGCCCACCAAATTTGAAGCAGATCCATCGAGAACTTTGGCCGTGCATCGCGCACAGACACACAGACACACAGACACTAGTCGTATATATATATAGATGGTGATTTTTGGTATGTGTCCACATTGAAGGGTGTTGACTCGTGTAAAGCCTTGAGAGGTCTGTTGTAACTGAAGTACATGACCTTTTGCACAGGAGCGAAGCTATCTTTTACTGTAACACACACACACACACACACACACACACACACACACACACACACATACACACAAATACACACACATATAAACAATATAACGCACACAACACACACATACACACACACACACAAACACACAAAACATCATGCATCATTAAACAGAAATGACACCTTCCAGGAGGCCATTGCCACGAATAAAACACCTTGCACAGCATCATTATCTCAACGAGGCGTGTTCCATGTCTATAATTCCCTTGGTAGGAAGACGCGATGAGTCGGGCCAAATGTGAGAGAAAAACTTGTCAACCGTTTGTTCCTTTGCCAGAAGTGTAAATTAAGGGCCTCGTTGACCAAGCATTTTATTGTGTTTGTGAATACTGCTGGCAGCAATAGAGGGATGAGTTTACTGTGTGTCGTCTTATCTGTTACGAAGACGTGAGGAATCGAGTGAAATAGGTGAGAATACACGACAGTCATTAGTTCCGTAAGTACTCCTTAGTTATAATTAAGAGGTTCGGCGACCAGGCATTTTACTGTGTTTGTGAATGCTGTTGGAAGTATAAGAGCGACGATGTTGTTTGTGTGTGAATTGGCTAGTCTGTTACGAAGAAGTGGGGAATCGAGCGACATTTGGGAGGAAATAATTATATGTCATCCATTTGTATCTTACAGTTCTGTGATCGAGCATTTTCTTGTGTGTTTGTGAATGCTGTTTGGAGTAAAAGAGTGATGAGTTTTTTTGTTTGTGAAGTGTCACAAAGACTTGAGAAGTGAAGAGGATATGTGCGGGAAAATGTCAGGCATCTCATTACTTTTAACAGAGCGAAAATTAAGGGGTTCGGTGGCTGGGCATTTACTGTGTGCGTGCAAACTGATCGGGGTGCAATGGAGTGATGCGTTTGCCCGTCTATCTGTCTGTCTGTCTGTCTGCTGTTGTTGTTGATGATGTTGTTGTTGTTGTTGTTATTTTCTGTTTTTGTGTCAGTGTCTTTCTGTCTGTTTTTCTTTTGTCCGTATTTCAGTTTCCTTTTCTGTGAACGCTGGTGTGGGTTATGGAGGGATATGTTTGTCTGTCTGTCTGTCTCTCTCTCTGCTTTTTTTCACGATGTAAACGTGTCTCTCTGTCTCTTTGTCTGTCTGCTCTTCAATGTGTGTGTGTGTGCGTGTGCGTGCGTGTGTGTGCGTGTGTGTGTGTGTGTGTGTGTGTGTGTGTGTGTGTGTGGGTGTGTGTGTGTGTACGTCTACGTGTGTGTGTGTGTGTGTTTGTGTGTGTGTGTGTGTGCGTGTGCGTGCGTGTGTGTGTGTGTGTGTGTGTGTGTGTGTGTGTGTGTGTGTGTCTTTACGAGTCGGTATGTGTATGTGTGTTTCGGTAGGACTATGCGTCTGTGTGCTTGTCTTTCTATGCTTACCCCTGCCTGTTTGCCTGCCTGGCCGCATGCATGTCTTTTTGTTAATGTACCTGTGACTTTGTATTTGCAAGTTGGTAATGTCAGTAAGGCAAGGCAAGGCAAAGAATGTTTTCAAGAAACCCCATGGGGGGAAAATGAAACAAAAAATACAAGAAAAAGATCTGCCGAGAAACAATGACTGGCGTCATGTGAAGGCAGAACCTATTAAGCGTCTGCTAGTCATAGTCGCATGATTGGCAGGTTCAATTGCCCGAAGAAGAAAGAGGCGTAGACAGAAGGAATTGTAAGCGGGGCGAGGTGTTGGTTGGGGTAGACGTATAGAGGTGTGTGGGGGGGGGGGGGGGGGGGGCGTGAACATTCGTGGTTCCGGGTGGTAAGAAGGGCGTCTGAAGGGTGTAAGTGAGGGGGGGGGGGGGGTATTTATGTATCCTTTCGACCACAATGCAAAGACCGTGAGAGTATTTTACTTCTGGGCCCGAATGCATGAGGGATTTGGTAGTGTTATGGTAGGTCGGGGACCA
Organism: Littorina saxatilis; assembly: GCF_037325665.1. Taxonomy (NCBI): domain Eukaryota; kingdom Metazoa; phylum Mollusca; class Gastropoda; order Littorinimorpha; family Littorinidae; genus Littorina; species Littorina saxatilis. Next base: position 26,738,312 of record NC_090258.1, read on the forward strand.
GACTAGACAAGACAGGAGCGACATCCGTCACTGTCGGACCAAAGCCGGAAGTTTATACCGTCTTCCCCCACGTGGGTTTGTTTGGTTTGGAAACACCGAGACTGTCTGTGCTCTAGCCAAAACTGTCTGTCAGAGGTTTTTCACCTCTGGTGTTAGTCTCGGAGAGTCTTGCTTAGTTACCGGCTAATACCCCCATTCCACACATCCGTTCTAGCTTCCGTTCCCAGCCGTCCTGAGGACGGCTGCCACAACAATGAGACGTTTTTGACAACTTTGAGCAGCGTCTGCTCGTACTGGCAGCCGTCCTCAGGACGACTGGGAACGGAAGCTAGAACAGATGTGTGGAATGGGGGTATTACAGACAGACACAGGTAGACAGACAGACTCTCGCACAGTAAAGGAGAGAAGGGGTGGGGGGGGTGGGGAAGGGGGGGGGGGGGTGGGAGAGAGAGAGAGACGGCAGGGGAGATTGAGGTGAGGAGAAAGAGACATAGACAGCTCATCACTTTTGAAAGCACAATGAACATAGGGGCGGGGACGTAGCTCAGTTGGTAGCGCGCTGGCTTTGTAGCCAGTTGGTCGCTATCAGCGTGGGTTCGATCCCCACGTTCGGCGAGAGATTTATTTCTCGGAGTCAACTTTGTGCAGACTCTCTTCGGTGTCCGAACACCCCCGTGTGCACACATGCGCACGAAAAAGATCCCACGTTCACAGCGAGAGTCTCAGGGCTTGGAAAACACGAAGACACGCATGCATCATCTCTCGTCTCCGATTATCATGATCGTATTTCGATACTTTGACGAGACAAACCCAATGCTGGTGTGTCGAAGAAGACAGCCACAGCGGGCTTGTTCGAATCAAAGTATCACACCATATCTTCAGCGTATTACCAATACCTGTCCCAATATAGACCAGTTGGTCTAAGAGGACGTTAAACCCGAATAGTCAGACAATGAACATAATTATTTGGTAGAGTTATTCGTAGGCTTTTCACACGGATTTCACACTACTTTTCGGTTGCTATGTGCGTAATGGCGGTCCCTAATTGAGCCCGAAGTCGACTTCGCGAAGTCTTTTTACCGAGAACTCAGTGCTAAAGCTCCGTG
>NC_090258.1:26746917-26759348 GCF_037325665.1 Littorina saxatilis
CACCAAACAAACCAAACACACTAAATTCATTTGCAAGGAAAAATAAGTCTGAACTAATTATTGATAGAAAGACACTTTTATCAAAAGCATAATTTTCAAAGTGTTCCAACAACGGTGGTAATAACAGAAAAAAAGTTAAAAAAATGAATGTGAACACACAAAAAGCTATCACCAAGGGAACTACAATATAGATCGGAGCTTACAAAACGCGAATACTTTCTGCTGCATAGACTTCTCCTGGAACTGTCCGAATGACAGCACTGAGCAACCCCGCTGGGAGGCAGAAGAGTGCATATCCCACTAATGAAGAATTATCACTTTGTCTCAACCCACCGACACGTTTCTAGAGAGGGTTTTGGTTAACCTAGACTGGTTATCGAAGAGAGCCGGGACATGGGGGGGGGGGGGGGAGGGGGGGTGTATGTGGGTGTGTGTGTGAGATTGTGTGTGTGTGTGTGTGTGAGTGAGTGAGATTGTGTGTGTGTGTGTGTGTGTGAGTGAGAGTGTGTGTGTGTGTGTGTGTGGGTGTGTGAGTGAGAGTGTGTGGGTGTGTGTGTGAGTGAGAGTGTGTGTGTGTGTGTGCGTGCGTGCTTGCGTGCATGCGTGCGTGTGTGTGTAAGGGGAAGGGGGTCTGTCTGTCTGTCTGTCTGCATCCACTGACGGAGAAATAATCAAGGGAATTCTCGGCAATCGCGTTGTCTCAACACCGGGACGCGACTCTTGAGACGGTTTTGGTTAACCTGAACTGGCTCTCGGAGACAACCGGGACATGTTGTGTGTGTGTGGAGGGGGGGGGCTGTACAAGTCTGTCTGTCTGTGTGCATCCACTGACGGAGAAATTATTAAGGGAATTCTGGGCACTCGCGTTAACTCACCGCCGAGACGCGACTCTGGAGTTAATTACCTGGACTGGCTTTTAAAGACTCGTACCTGTCGTCTCAGGTTGTGTGTGTGTGTGTGTGGGGGGGGGGGGGTTGCTAGTCTGTCTGTCTGTCAGTGCGTCTGCTAATTTAGGCGTTTTTTTTCTTTCTTTCAGTGCAACTGCTAATGTAAACTATCAAACTTGACCGACTCTCAAAGACTCATAACACTTGCCTCGCCGATATACTGAGGTTGAATATGTGTGGGGTGTGGGGGAAGGAGGCTGTCTGTCTGTCTGTCTGTCAGTCTGTCTGTCTGTTTGTCTGTCTGTCTGTCTGTCTGTTTGTCTGTCTGTCTCTGTCTGTCAGTCTGCATGTCTGTCTGTCTGTTTGTCTGTCTGTCTGTCTGTCTGTCTCTGTCGGTCTGTCTGTCAGTCCGTCTGTCTGTCTGTCTGTCTGTCTGTCTGTCTGTCTGTCTGCATCTGCTGATGTAGAAGTTATCAAGGGAATTCTCTGCATTCGCGTTGACTCAACACCGGGGCGCGACTCTGGAGTGGGTTTGCGGTTAACCTAGACCGACTCTCGGAGACTCATCTCGTCTCGCCGGGACAGTCTGTGTGTGAGTGTGTGTGTGTGTGTGGGGGGGGGGGGGTGGTGGGTTGATGTGTTTGTGCATCTGTCTGTCTGTCTGTCTGTCTGTCTATCTCTTCTGTCTGTGCGTGCATCGTTCATGTGTGTGCTTAAGTTCTAGATATCCAAGCTACTCTGTAGTCTCGGTTAACTTAGGCTTGCCTGGGTTCTCGCTGAAGTCTCGCCGATGAAGGGTCTTGAATGACCTGTAGTCGGAAAGTTCCAGCTTTTCGTGTGTAGTTCTAGACTCGCTGTTGGTTCACCTGTGTTTTAAGACAACAAAAGCACAGCAGAGCCAGCTCAATAAAACGAAAAGCTGTCGGCATTGAGCTGTTACCTTTTTAGTCTTAAATGCCACAGAGAAAACGATACTTCGCAGAAGTATTAGATTGCAGTCTCAGCCAGCCTTAAAGATCGCCGCCAATACAACATTGGTGGCCGAGATTAAGATGGCTGCGTGGTTTGATCACGTGACGCTCATGGTAGTGTTTTGTTCCAGAAGCGCAAATGCTCGATCGACTCTCCTTCGCAGAGGCATGTTTGTGAACGAAACACCCACAGGTGCCAATGCAACCTCTTTGAAAGAAAAATGTTATAAAGGTGGATGAGAGTAGAGTAAGGTATTTCAAACACTGCTGCAATTAGAAGATGAAAGTCGCTTGTACATTTCAATGCTTGTTATTGTCTCAGGTGCCTGGAGATTGACTCAGTAGTTCTCTCACTTACTATTGCGCATGGCGTATGCATTTAGTGTACTTACTTCCCTTTGTATTTCAAAAGCAGCAATTTCTGATAAAACTTCAGTTTAGAGATAAGCAGATTTTTTTGTGTAAATGGCGAAAAGCGTAAACTTGTCACAAAATAAGAATCTTAAACAAAATGAGGCAGAGCGTTGTTAAAGATATCAAATAACCAAAGGGAAGTAATCGCTCTTTATGCATACGACATGTGTAATAGAGTAAGCGAGAGTTGTACGGAACCTTTCTCCTGATGAAAGTCGCTTGTTCATTTCAATGCTTGTTATTCTCTCAGGTGCCAGGAGAAAGGTTCCGTACAACTCTCGCTTACTCCATTACACATGTATGCATAAAGAGCGATTACTTCCCTTTGGTTATTTGATATATTGTCACAAGATAGTTTGTAAGAGTTTTCCTGCATCGCTTGTTTTTGCTGATTGAAATGTAGAGGCCGGATTAGATGAACAGTATCACAAGGAAGAAGGAAATTGCATTTGCATGACACGATATTGATTTCACCTGTGTTTCATATCCGACGATTCCATTTCCAAATCTAAAACGTGAAGTCTACCGGCTGTCACCCACCAACCACACAGCGACAGAACATAGGGCATAAAAGCAATTTCACACAGAAGTAAAAAAAGAAAATCGTCCTGTATATAATACATACAGCGATAGAACAAAAGTAATGAAGGCAATTTTAGACAGATGTAACAGAAAAAATCGAAATCAACCATCATCCACAGAATAATAGAACAAAAGTCATAAAAGCAATGTCAGACAGAAGTAAAGGAAATAGTGGTGATCACCCATTGTACACAGAATGGTAGAACAAAAGTCATAAAAGCAATGTCAGACAGAAGTAAAGGAAATAGTGGAGATCACCCATTGTACACAGAATGGTAGAACAAAAGTCATAAAAGCAATGTCAGACAGAAGTAAAGGAAATAGTGGAGATCACCCATTGTACACAGAATGGTAGAACAAAAGTCATAAAAGCAATGTCAGACAGAAGTAAAGGAAATAGTGGAGATCACCCATTGTACACAGAATGGTAGAACAAAAGTCATAAAAGCAATGTCAGACAGAAGTAAAGGAAATAGTGGTGATCACCCATTGTACACAGAATGGTAGAACAAAAGTCATAAAAGCAATGTCAGACAGAAGTAAAGGAAATAGTGGTGATCACCCATTGTACACAGAATGGTAGAACAAAAGTCATAAAAGCAATGTCAGACAGAAGTAAAGGAAATAGTGGTGATCACCCATTGTACACAGAATGATAGAACAAACGACATGGATACAATTTCAGAAAAAAATGAAAGAGAAAGAAAAGAGCACATCGCCTGTGAACAACAGAATGACAGAACGAAGTACAATCAATCAATCAATCAATCAAATATGAGGCTTATATCGCGCGTATTCCGTGGGTACAGTTCTAAGCGCAGGGATTTTTTTTATGCAATTTATATCGTGCACATATTCAAGGCGCAGGGATTTATTTATGCCGTGTGAGATGGAATTTGTTTACACAATACATCACGCATTCACATCGGCCAGCAGATCGCAGCCATTTCGGCGCATATCCTACTTTTCACGGCCTATACAAGCAATTTCTGACAGAAGTGAACTAGAGAAAAAGGTCATCACCCGTTGTACACATAATAATTTAACAAAAGACATCAAAGCAATTTCTGACAGAAGTGAACTAGAGAAAAAGGTCATCACCCGTTGTACACATAATAATTTAACAAAAGACATCAAAGCAATTTCTGACAGAAGTGAAAGAGAAAAAGGTCATCACCCGTTGTACACATAATAATTTAACAAAAGACATCAAAGCAATTTCTGACAGAAGTGAAAAAGAAAATGGCGATCACCGTCCATACACATAAAAGTGATAGAAGAAAAGACAGAAACAATAATTATCAGACAGAACTGACAGAGAAAATCGCGATCATCCTTCACATACATAATGATCGAGCAAAAGACATAAATAGCAATTTCAGACAGAAGTGCTAGAGAAAATGACGACCACACATCATCCAGATAATGATAGAATAAAATACATCAAAGCTAATTCAGACAGAAGTGCTAGAGAAAATGACGACCTCACATCATCCAGATAATGATAAAACAAAATACATCAAAGCTAATTCAGACAGAAGTGCTAGAGAAAATGACGACCACACATCATCCAGATAATGATAGAATAAAATACATCAAAGCTAATTCAGACAGAAGTGCTAGAGAAAATGACGACCACACATCATCCAGATAATGATAGAACAAAATACATCAACGCAATTTCAGACAGAAGTAAAAGAGAACGAAAAGTGTGAATCACCCATCAACCACAGAATGATAGTTCTAACGAAATACAATTTCAGACAGAATTCAAGTGAAAATTGCGATCATCCATCAGCAATAGAACAAAAGAAATAACAGGAATTTTAGACAGAATTGAAAGAGAAAAAACAGAGAAAATCACCTATCATAGAACGTAATACATGTATAAAAGCAAATTCAGACAGAATTCAAAGAGAAAAGGTCAATCACCTCTCATCCACACAGCTGTCGGAAAATACCACGCTCTTCTCGTGACTCCTACCCTTCAACACGCCAAAGGAATACCGGGTGGCAGTCATTACCCCGGGTATGTTTGAAGTCAGGGCGCCCCTACCTGTTCCCTGTCATACCACATGTACTCACCTGCCTGGCCAGAAACTGGGGTAGGAATGCTGGATCTGCTGAGTTGCCCTAGTCAGTCTCAGACAGTTGCATAACTTTGGTTGGAGTCGGTGCTTTGAGGGAGTCTGGTGTTCTGCGAGTGGCTTCTGCTTTATCTCCATAGTGGTGCTAGAGAAGTCTGTTTGCAATCGACATCACTTCAAACTTGTTATATTCTCGTGCTGTAACTTTCCGACTTGGTGCCAGGTTTAAAAGAGGTGGACAACTTTTCAGAATCACAAAACAAGAAAGGTAGGTTGTTGGAACGTTTGTTGTTGACAAAACAACACATTCACAGATATGTCGACCCAACGGTCTTTTAAGTGAACAGACAAACAAATATTCACACACACACAAAAAACTAAAATAAAACTGATTCTATCAAGATAAGTTTTGTGTGAATATTTGTTTGTCTGTTCACTTAAAAGAACGTTGGAGAATCTGTTCGTCGAGAGATGGAAGAATCGGCCATTCTTCAACCACTTTCGTCTTTTCTTAGAAACATTAGCGAAAAACATATGGGAGATAACTCTGTATTCTTGTTTTGATAGATTTCGGCTCTTAGCTCCTTTACTCTGCGTAGTAATGATCTATCCTGTCAGAGAGACACCGAGCGAGAGCGTGGACCGATGATTATCAGAATGCTGTCTAAGATTGTTCTGTTTGGATGTGTTGTTTCTAGCATTTCGATCTGGTGCCAGATTTTTAGACAGATATATAAGTTTACAAAGTTGCCTTTGTCAGACAGTTGCATAACTGTGGGTACAGTTAATGATTTGAAAGTGCCTGTTCTGTTTTCTTATTTGGTGAGTGGTCTTCTGTTTTCATCTCAATTGATGTCACAATTAGTAAAACGCAACAAGTTTTCGACAGGAGAAAATAGTTCACAAAATTAGCGTTCAAGGTGACCGTATAATTTTGTTTTATCAGAGCCTGAACAGTATGGACAGTTTGTTATCATCTGGGGTAATGTGCTCTGTTTGTGATATGTGGATTCTAACTTTTCGACTTGTTATCAGAGTTTTGAGACAGACAGACAATTTTCCATGAACGCCAGTTTCTTAATCTTAGACAGTTGCATAACTTTTGGTACAGTCATTCATAGAGCCTCGTCAGTTTTCGTGTTCGGTAAGTGGCTTAATTATCTTTTATTACAAGTAATGTTGAACGTTTGTTTGAAGTCAGCGTCAATGTGAGATTGCTGTATTTGCTTCCGTCGCGATATAACCTTCGTGGTTGAAAACGACGTTAAACACCAAATAAAGAAAGAAAGAAAGATGTATTTGCTTAAGTGCGGTTCTTAACATTTGGGTTTGATGCCAGAGTTTCGAGACAGTTAGATTAGTTTGCATGTAGTTGCTAATGTGTTTAACTGTTCCAAAAGTTTGGGTAGAGTTATTGCTTTGAAAGATTCTGGTCTATTTGCTTGTTGTGTAAGTGAGCTCTGTTTTATCTGCAGTGATGTTCGTGCTTGAACCGCTATAACATGCGTGTTAGCATCAGTGTAACATGAATCGGTTTGTGTTCTTGTGATTCTTAACTTTGCGACATGGTGACAGATTTGAATGCATATTCACACGTTTTAATATAATCAGTTTGCAAATCAAACGTATATATATATACCAGTTGATGTATGGCTTCCATCAAGTTTCAAACCTGAGACAAAGTGTTTCAAACATCATTTATTTTTATTTATTTATTTATTTATTTATTTACGAGGATTTATATCGCGCACGTATCTCACGACACAAGGCGACGCAAGGCGCATGTTACCTATTAATCAGTGTTCTATCTAAACGTTCATACACTAATGTTTTTGTTCTGGATTCCTAACTGTGTGTCTTTAGATTGATACGAAAGCTACATACAGTAATCTAGACATATTTGGAGCAGCTGCATCGTTATTTTCGTCTGTTTGCTTGAATGATATAGTTCTTGAGACTAGATCGTGATTGTCTGCCTTGGCGTCCCTTGTTCTTCTTCTTCTTCTTCTTCTTCTTCTTCTTCTTCTTCTTCTTCTTCTTCTTCTTTCTTGTTCTTGTTCTTGTTGTTCTTCTTCTTCTTCTTCTTCTTCTTCTTCTTCTTCTTCTTCTTCTTCTTCTTCTTCTTCTTCTTCTTCTTCTTCTTCTTCTTCTTCTTCTTCTTCTTCTTCTTCTTCTTCTTTCTTCTTCTTCTTCTTCTTCTTCTTCTTCTTCTTCTTCTTCTTCTTCTTCTTCTTCTTCTTCTTCTTCTTCTTCTTCTTCTTCTTCTTCTTTCTTCTTCTTGTTCTTGTTCTTGTTCTTCTTCTTGTTCTTCTTCTTCTTCTTCTTCTTCTTCTTCTTCTTCTTCTTCTTCTTCTTCTTCTTCTTCTTCTTCTTTCTTCTTTCTTGTTCTTCTTCTTCTTCTTCTTCTTCTTCTTCTTCTTCTTCTTCTTCTTCTTCTTCTTCTTCTTCTTTCTTCTTCTTGTTCTTCTTGTTCTTCTTCTTCTTCTTCTTCTTCCTCTTCTTCTTCCCCCTCTTCCTCTTCTTCCTCTTCTTCTTCTCCTTCTCCTTCTTCTCCTTCTTCTTCTTCTTTCTTCTTCTTCGTCTTCTTCTCCTCCTCCTCCTCCTCCTTCTCCTCCTCCTTCTCCTCCTCCTACTCCTCCTCCTCCTCCTCCTCCTCCTCTTCTTCTTCTTCTTCTTCTTCTTCTTCTTCTTCTTCTTCTTCTTCTTCTTTTTCTTCTTCTTCTTCTTCTTCTTCTTCTTCTTCTTCTTCTTCTTCTTCTTCTTCTTCTTCTTCTTCTTCTTCTTCTTCTTCTTCTTCTTCTTCTTCTTCTTCTTCTTCTTCTTCTTCTTCTTCTCGTTCGTCGTCGTCGTCGTCGTCGTCGTCGTCGTCGTCGTCGTCATCCTTTTCATCATCATCATTATTCTTTTCTTTGTTTTAAACTGCCAGTAGCTTTTTGCTCTCTGTTTGGCGTTCGATCCCTTTGTGTCTTGCGGAGGGGGGGGGGGGGGGGGGAGGCGTTCGTACATGAGAACTAAATTATTCTCCACAACAAAAACATTCTTCTGCGCATAGATTGTTCCAGCAATTGGGCCTTCCAGTGCCATTCCAGCATCTAAACCGAAACTGTCTTGGAACATTTCAGACAGCGATGCTGACTCGGATTTCCTTTAGTGTCGCAGTTAGTGTAGCCAAGCCAAAAGAATGACCGTAGTAACACTCACAAAAAAGCTCCAAGAAATGAAAGAAAAAAGGGCGGACATGTATCGTCCTCTCAGCGACTCTCGTTATTGCTTTTTCGCCTACTCCGAAACGCAAAATCGATTCAGCCATGAACAAAGGTTAGCCGAGACTACCAGGGGTAGGGGAGTTTTCATCTCCGGTTCAAAGGTCATGTGATCGGTTTCCCCAGAAGAGTGGGATTCTGCCATTGGGAGAAACGTAATCTTGGACATGATTAGGAGGTAGGGAAAGAAAACAGAAAATTGAAAAGAACAAACGGAGGTAGGGGGGGGGGGAGGAATCAGAAAATAAGGGAGTCAGCGGGCAAAAAGGGATAACAGAGAGAAACAGAGACGGAGACGTACAGATAGATAGCTATGCAGACGGACAGACAGACACACACAGACAGACAGACACATGGAAAGAGAGAGACAGGCAGAGAGACAGATATATATACAGACAGACAGACAAACAGAAAGTAATATAGATAGATACCCGTAGACAGACAGACAGATTGACACACAGACAGACTGACAGACACACAGGAAGACAGACAGACACATGGAAAGAGAGACAGACGAATGAATATATAGATCGATAGATAGATAGATAGATAGATAGATAGATTAGATAGATAGATATAGAGAGAGAGACAGACAGACACACAAACACACAGACACACAAACACACAGACACACAGATAGATAGATAGATAGATAGATAGATAGATAGATAGATAGATAGATAGATAGATAGATAGATAGATAGATAGAACAAGACAGACAGACGAAGAAAAACAGCAGGAGACAAAGAACGAAAACGAGACGTAATCACACACAGAACCCTAGCCATTTATAAATAATGAGGGACATCTTGGAAGGCAAGAAAAGCTGATCGAGACACCAACGTGAAACGGCATTACGGAAGGGAGAGAAAGAGTTGTTAATGCAAAAAATAAGCACAGGCAAAACTCGTATATATATACCAACCCCCAAACCCATCCAGCCCCTCCCCCATCTACCCAAATTACAGCCCCTTCCGCTTCGCACTCCCCACCCCATTCATCATCTATCGCAGAAAAGGAAAATCACATTTGATGGATTTGATGGAGATCGCATCATAACGTAACGAGAGCGAGACGGTTTGATGTCTTGGTGAAGGAATGGAGTCAAAATGAGTTATGACTTCCAGAGAGAAGGAGTTATGGAGGATATTTTTGTGATGGATTTTGCTGGAGTTATGCCTCTCAATCCTTGTCGGTGTGTGTGTGTGTATGTGTGTGTGTGTCCGGATCTCTCTCTCTTTCTCTCTCTCTCTTTCTCTCTCTCTCTCTTTCTCTCTCTCTCTTTCTCTCTCTCCCTCCCCCTCTCTCTCTCTCTCTTTCCCCCTCTCTCTCTCTCTCTTTCCCCCCTCTCTCTCTTTCTCTCTCTCTCTCTCTGTCTCTCTCTCTTTCTCTATCTCCCTCTCTCTCTGTCTCTCTCTCTCTCCCTCTCTCTCTCTCTCTCTCTGTTTCTCTCAAATTTGATCCCATTTAAGGTGTTACGAGTGTGTTTGAGTTGCGGTTCTTGCTCATGTTTATACTCACTGAGTTACTTCCCTTGGATCTGGATCTAGATCTGGATCTGGATAACCCGCCTGGGTTGGTGGTTTGCGGGTGCGAATGCGTATACGCACGGTTCAGTGTGCTTTCGCGAAAGGGTGTGTCATATGCACGGCTAGAACTAAGATACTTCTTGATTTCAGTAAATAGTTTCATTACATGTCAACTAGTTCGTTTTTAAATGATTTTTTAGAGATCGCCAAATGGTATTGTGTGAATAACATCATTCGATCGATTGTACGCACGGCGCCGTGCTTCTAGTAGCTCAGTCCATTCCTTCTTTCCGGTATGGAAACAGACGTGTTTCTGGCGAAAGAATCGGCGTTTTCAACTCGCCATATCTTCATATTCATTCGGACTAGAACAACGAAATATAAATTTCTTGTAAAAAAAAATCCCGAGCCTTGCGACTCTGGTAGTCATTTTCTTACGCGAAGCGGCCTTTGGTAGGTACGACAGTTTTAGTCACCCAAGTATATATCTAAAACGCACGTGGACGAGTTTTCAATGGCGTATTTGAAGTCTGTGAATGTTGTGATTACAAATCATTTCGGGGCACCCCTCAGTCTATACGTACAGACAAACAAATTGCATTGAACGAAATTTGAGAGGCTGGACTGTAAGTTGTTGTTTTGACTTCTACAAATCTCGCAGGTCTTTTATGCAAAACAGACTCAAAATTGCATTTTTCACGCAAGTGTAGATGACGAGACTATCGAAGGAATGGAATACACTTGCCTAAAGATATAATAGACAGATACTTATATCTATGACTTACCCTAGCCCATATGTTAGAATAAAGAACATACTTTGCTCTTTTGAATGATGTATGATTTGGCACTGTACACAGGATTTTAGACCTGCCCCCGAAGTGATTTTTTCATAAACCCGTCAAAAAGCTCACTCTGTTTTGGCCGTAAAAAGCGCCCAAATGAAGTCAATTTCTAACCTGTGTCGTGTGTTCGAAGGAGTACATCTCAGCGATGCCATTGCCTTGCAACCTCAAAGAAATATATTTTAATAACCCGCTAAATGAACGTTTTTTTTAGTGTGAAATAAAAGCCGGAGATTTGCTTCGTTTCTTTGCTGCGACACAAAACCAAAACCAACTATAGATCTGCGGTGACATTATGAGTTCGTTTTCGACATTGCAGTGAAGTTGCGTGGATCTTCGACGATTCCCGTTCGGTTTAATGTGGATAGAGCTTTGATTGAATGTAACTGCTTTGAAAAGTTACAACATGAGTCCTTGGGATCGATGTTTTTTCGGTAAACTTCTTCGTATCCTTGACTTTACTTTTGACTTGAACAGATCCAGATCGGCTGGGGCTGTTAATCACCTACACAGATCTATATGAAGTTGACTCGACACGGCGAACCGCCGAATCCGTGCCCTCTCGTCGGTCCTACCCCCAAATCCCTTACCAGCCTCAGACCCCACCTCACCATTCTAACCTCACTGGCGCACTATGTGTGATTATCCCTTCCTCATGTGTGTGTGTGTGTGTGTGTGTGTGTGTGTGTGTGTGTGTGTGTGTGTGTGTGTGTGTGTGTTGTTTGTTGTGTGAGTGCGTGCCGGCGGGCGGGCGTGTGTGTGCCCGTGTGTCTTTGTGTCTGTGCATGTCGTCTTGAGTGCGAGAAAGCGAAGTTTTCAGAAATAGTGACAGATAAATAGTTTAAGAAAGGAATCTACTAAGTGAGAGTGGGTGTCCATTACGGCATTGTGAAGCTTTGTTTGTCTGTTTGTTTATGTGTTCGCCGTGTGTATGTGTGTCACAGTTAATATGTGTCCATTTGGTGCGTTTGGCTTCATAGTTCCTTCATACGAGTAACTTTGTTAACAGTTCATTATTCGGACACAGATTAACAAGTTATAGAATGTTCGTGTAGAACAGACACTTAGCCACAAAAAACACCTGGTTTTGAAATGAATTATTACCTCGATTCCGTTCAAAGGAGCTTTCCCCAAACACCTTTTTAACAATATCCAATTGATCTATGAAGATATGGGTCCATGCGACCCCGAGGCAGAGGATGCCTGTTTGCGGACAGGGGGAAATTGAGAAGGGGGGGAGGACCGATACTATAAACCCCAACCTGTGTACACATTGCTAACAGGAACCTGTGCACAAAATGTGTAATGTATCTCACGACAGATTATTTTTTCGGGGAGGGGGGGGGGGGGGGGGCGCATTCTTATGATTAGCCTAAGTCGCTTCGCGTCCTCAATTTAGACTTTTGAATTCAAAGTACACCCCTTTTACAAAGTAACTGATTCACCCATGTGTGTCGTGTGTATGTGCGTGTGTCTGTGTGCTTGTCTGTGTGTTTGTGTGATTGTAGTGCGATTCAGAGACACCTACTGGACAGATCTTCATGAAACTCTGTCTCCAGTTGGAAATGTCCTCCCTGTTGTGGATGGTAGGAGCGGGGTTTTGGACAAGGGGGACATTTCCAACTTGAGACGAAGTTTGAGGTAACGTGATGCATTATAACTGAAATACACAATTAGTAGTGCTCCAATATGCAAGTGTGTTCGTATTATCAACTGATAAAAAGTGTGTCCGTAGATTTTGGTTACGCGTCGCAGTGTTAGCTGTGTACGACCTCCCACAGTCCAATGCCGCGAATTGTTGTTACAGCCCCTGACTTTTTTTATGTACGGAATCCGGTAGTCTTTTTGTTGTTGTT
>NC_090258.1:26762048-26769548 GCF_037325665.1 Littorina saxatilis
ATCCGGCTTTTCGAGAAAGTTGAAAATTGATTGACATTTTGGTCAAGTAATCTTCGACGAAGCCCGGACTTTGGTATTGCATTTCAGCTTGGAGGCTTAAAATTTAATTAATGAGTTTGCTCATTAAAATTGTCATTAAAATCGATTTTTCGCAAACAGATTTAAAATTGATTGCATCGTATTCTTCATCACATTCTCAAACTAAAAATATATACAAATGTCATGTTTACTCTTAAAATGTGATCACAATTAACGAAAATAGATTAATTAGTCTTACGATTAAAATTTAAGAAATCGATCCAAAAATGATTTCATCTTATTCTTTATCATTTCCTGATTTCAAAAACATATAGATATGATAGGTTGTATTCGTGTACACACAACTTAAAAGGGAAGGTACCTATGAAATAAAGCCAAGACGTCTGTATTGGCATAGCAGTTTAAGGAGAAAAACATCTGATTACCATTAAAAATATGTCAGGAATTTGCACAGTGGGTGCGGTTGCCTATCTAACCCCCATAACGCCAAGACACACTTTCAGCACTCGCAAAGTAAAATGCAGTTGTTCTCCTTGCCTGCAGCAGCAAATCATCCACAACAGAGATGTCTGGCAAAAACAAACATTCCCGCTGTCATAGCTATTTTCCTTACGCCCAATACGTAAACGCCAGGAGAATGACGTATGTGTTGGTGATGTCATAAATTAAACCCACACAGTTTGGCAAGTGCTGTCACACATACACGTACACACACACACACACACACACATACGCACGCACGCATCTACACACGCATGCACGATCTACGCACGCAAGCATGCATGTACGCACGCATGCACGCTAGCATACACCCACACACGAACACACACACGCACGCACGCACGCACGCACGCACACACTCACAAACGCACGTTCTTGATCACGAAATCTAGAAGTATGGTCAGTTATTCAGTCAAAAGCTGATGAGCTAGCTCACTGTGTGTTACACGACACTTGAGATTGCCACAAGTTCTCAAATGTCGTATAGTTGTGTTCTTTTATTCTACGTCGCCCGTCTTCGCAGCAGCAGAAAACAACTCGTCAAATTGAGTTCGAGGATTTATTCAGCATTCAATACATACAACTGCACAACGTAGCAGAACTCAAATAGAAGCTTTTTTACATACAAATCGCGCTGGCATATATAGTAAATACTCAATCTCGAGAATATTCCAGACCGAACATGATACAACTACATTATATGCGAACCGCCCATGGACTAGAATGGTGACGTTCTCTGTGACGTACATCAAAAGGTGCCGACGCCCTTAATCCGATCGAACGCCACGAACTCACACTAAATCAGCATGGTAAACAACTTGTTTTGACAGGACTAGAAAGTTCACCTGCATTCTCGTCCAAGCATAAATATTGTGTTTACAAAATATAATATCGGTACTTTCCCACAAAGTACAAATAAGTCAACTACATGCAACACACAAAACTGAACCAAAGCTCAGCAACGGTAGCGTTTCCTAACATTACCCCCAACACCAGAAGAAATTTACCTAATTTCTTTCAATCATTGAAACGCTACTTGTACACATATTATGTATACATAACAGATTGAAATCCAGGTATGTACATTAGTCTGTTGGAGAATGAACACAGTTTTACTCACATACTCGGCTGAGAAAATCTGCTCCAACATTGTCTGAACCTTTGATCGATTCCACTCGCATATCAAAGTTCTGCAAGTACATCACCCACCTCATGATACGATTATTCACAAACTTCGCAGAGTTCAGGTAGGTGAGGGGTTTGTGATCAGTCTGAAGCACGAATTTCACCCCTTGGAGGTAGAGTTCAAATTTCTTGATTCCCCACACGATGGCTAAACACTCTTTCTCCATGGTCGAGTAGTTCTTCTCGGCTCCTGACAGCTTCTTGCTGGCATAGCTGACCGGAAACGGTTTACCTCCATGCTCTTGCATCAGCATGGCGCCGATCCCTTCGTCCGATGCGTCTGTACGCAAGATGAACTCTTTGGCAGTATCAGGAAGGCGTAGCACCGGGTCTCGTGACATCAGGTCGCGCACGGTCTGGTATGCCTTCTCCTGAGCTGGTCCCCAGAGTATTCGGTTGGGGCATCCTTTTCGGGTCATGTCCGACAAAGGCGCCGTTATGGCGGCGAAGTTTGGAATGAACTCTCTGTAGTACCCAGCCAATCCAAGGAAGGATCGCACCTGCTTCTTGGTTTCAGGACGTGGCGCATTGAGGATCTTGGTGACGTTTTCCAACAAAAGCCCCTTTTGACCTTCCTTCAGTGAATGACCTATGAAGTCAACGTTGTCGGTCCCCAAAATGCACTTGCTGGGTCTCACGGTCAGATTGGCTTTTGTCAGGCGGGAAAACAGTTCCCTCAAAGTCTCCAGATGCTCCGCAAAGGTCTCCGTGTGGACTAGCAGATCATCCCAGTAGTACACAACATTCTTCATTCCTTTGAGCATTTTTCGCATTCCCCTCTTCAGGGTAGCACCACTGTTCACCATGCCAAAAGGCATCCGCAGGCACTCATACGTTCCGTCTGGAGTTGCAAAGGCGGTCTTTGGTATGTCCTCTTCGCGCACAGGAATTTGCCAATATCCCTTGCTGAGATCGATCTTTGAGAAGATCTTACTGTCAGTTAACTGTCGGAATAGATCAGTTGCCGTCGGCATTGGTTCAGGGTCAAACACGGTGATCTTATTGACTTTCCTGAAGTCAATGCATACCCTGTTTGTGCCGTCTTTCTTCTTGACAACAACAACGGGAGATGAGTAAGGGGATGATGACTCACGGATGACCCCCATCTTCAACATGTTGTCGATGTCCTTCTTCAAGGATTCCCGAGCCTGAAACGGGATAGGGTATGGTTTTGAGCGAACAGGAACGTCAGATGTGAGGTGGACTTCATGTTCGACCAAGGACGTAGAGCCTGGAACATCAGAGAACCTATGGGTGAAGTCGCCCATAAAATCATGCAGCTCCTTCTGCTGGTCTTCTGTCAGGTCAGGTCCTAACTTGACGTCATCCACTCCCTCTTTCTTGTGGAGGTCTCCCAACTCCAGTAGTTCCTCACCGTCGAACTCGTCTAGTTCGGCTGGTTCTTCCACACTTGCTGCGACCTGTACTGCTTCCGGAGGTCTCTCCACATACAGTTTCAGGAGGTTAGCGTGGTAGATCTTGGACTTCTTGCCGACATTCACCTTGTAGTCGTTGATCCCTACCACGGCCTCAACCTCGTATGGGCCTTTCCACTGCATCAGTAGTTTGTTGTGATCAGTGGGAAGCAGTATCAGCACTTTGTTACCTGGTGTAAACTTCCTGTTTACGGCTTTGCGGTCGTAGTAGTGCTTTCCGCTATCCTGAGACTTTCTCAAGTTTTCTCTCGCAATCTCGAGAGTCTCCTCCAGTTTCTCTCGCAACTCGAACACGTACTGGTAACTGTTCTTCACTTCAGGTGTGTCCACATCTTTCGTCCACAATTCCTTTAGTATCTGCATCGGGCCTCTCACGGTCCGCCCGTACATCAGCTCGAACGGGGAGAATCCAGTGGACTCTTGTGGCACCTCCCTGTATGCAAATAGCAAGGCATTGATGTAGCGATGCCACTGCCTTGGCTGCTCACTGCATAGTTTCTTCAGCGTGGACTTCAGCGTCGCATTGAATTTTTCGACCAGCCCATTGCACATCGGGTGATAAGGTGTCGTAGTCAAGTGACGAATGCTCAGCAGCCTGTTGACCTCTTCCATGCATTCAGAGACAAACTGTGTCCCCAGGTCTGTGAGGATCTCTTCAGGAACCCCAATTCTGCTGAAAATGTCCACAAGTGCCTCGGCAACAGTCTCGGTGTCAATTTTCTTCAGAGGCACGGCTTCTGGGTACCTGGTTGCATAGTCTACCAGGGTCAGTACCCAACGATGACCCTCTTCACTTGGCGGTTTGATCTCGCCGATGAGGTCAATGGCCACCCTCTTGAAAGGTCGGTCGATCAAAGGCATCTTCTGCAACGGCACTTTCGGGACCCTTCCTCGAGGTATGGTTTTCTGGCAAATATCGCACGATCGGCAGAATCGAGTCACATCTGCATGCAGTCCTGGCCAGTAAAACGCAGCCTGGATTCTGTCCGATGTCTTCTTGACACCCAGGTGACCTCCCATAATAGAGTCGTGGGCCACCTCCATCACCTGGCGCCTAAGTGATTGAGGCACCAGAACTTGACGTAATGGCTTCCCACCGTTGACTCTCGCGTGCTGGAACACTCTGTACAGAATCTTGGCCTTCACTTCAAATTGCACAGTGCCTTCGCCCTTAGTCATCTCCTTGACAGGACGACTCCTGTACTTTGTTAAGGTCGAATCAGCTTCCTGTAGCTGAATCAGCTGATCCCTGTCCACGACAGCAGTTGCAGAACTGTTGGTGACCCTGAGTGGCGTAGTTGTTTTGTCCTTCTTCGCCTGGGCTCTGGTCGTCACAGCGCTTACAACCTGCGGCTGGTCGCGGCGATGCACAGTTGCTCTGTCATCTCGTAACAGTTCGCTGATATCTTCATTCGCGAATGGCAGTGGGTCTTCCTCCTCAGCAGCAGGCTGAGCTGAGCCCATTCTCCATTCGAAATCAGGGTCATCAGGACGTCTCGCACCCCCAATGTTCCCAATTAGTAGATCGTACAAGGGCTTCTTCAGGCAAACGGCCTCAACGTCTCCGGTGAAGTATGGAGTATCGATCTGGATTTTTACCACTGGTGCCTTCACGCATTTGCTGTCAGCCATGAGCGTCCACTTGAAGTCACCAGTGAACTTCTCTGTTGGCACCAGATCCTCTTTGACGATGACCCCATTGCAGCCCGAATCTCTGAGAACAGTCACTTCCTGCTTCTCAACAAATCCCTTCGACACGGGCATGTTCGACACTGACACAGCTGCGCTGGCGACGACAGAGATTGACTTGCCATTGGCGAGTAGAAGCTGGCCATCAGAAATACATTCTTCCACGTCCGATGGTGTAGCCACTTGCTCGGCAGCCCTTGGAAGTATGACGCTGCTCGCACATACTTGTTGGTTCGAGCCACTCGTTTGCCTCTTGTTGTCGTAATATCTCCGTCGATGTTCTTGCGCTTTGTCATTGACATGTCCGTTATTTTTCTTTTGGGGACAGTTGGCGACTCGGTGGCCCTTGGCATTGCAATGGAAACACGTTATGTTCTGCCCTTCATTGGATGATGGTGCGGACTCAGTTTGTCCCTTGGCAGGTTGGTTTCCCTGGTTCCCGCTCTTCTGGAAAGGTTTTGATGACTTTGACGTCCCCAGGGTCCTTCCATGAGCAATGAGATAACGCTCAGCAGCATCAGTAATGTCCTTCAAACCCCGCAGTTTTTGCTCTTCCAAGCGGGTCGCCAGGTCCTTCGGGCAGGCATTAAGGAACTGCTCCTTCACGATCAAGTCCCGCAGACTCTCGTATGACTGCTCTTCACCTGATAACTCCACCCACTTCTGCAGGTATGACGACAGGCGCTCCACAAACTGGCTCGGTGTCTCTCCAGACAATGGCTGGCATTCGCGGAAGCGTTGACGGTATCCCCTTTCAGTGAAGTTGTAGCAACGCAACAGAGCTTCCTTCAGTACATCATAGTCTCTGGCGTCATCATTTGAGAGTCTAGTGTAGACCTCAAGTGCTGCCCCAGTCAAATGTGCGCTGAGTTGAATCGCCCAGTCGTCGCGCTGCCATCTAGCACTCTCAGCGAACCTCTCGAATCTTGCAAGGTAGCAGTCGATCTGGTCCTTCCCGTCAGCGAATGCTGGAAGTTTCGGTGCCCTGTGTAACATTTGCTGCTGGTTATCTCTTTGGCGTGGTGCCTCGTGCTAATTTTGAACACGCACCATTTCTGTCTGAAGCTCTAAACGCTTCGTCTCCATTTCTATTTGGAGCTCTACGCGTTTCAGCTCCATTTTCCTTTCTTCACGCTGTGCTTCTCTTTCTCTTTCTTCACGCTGCGCTTGTCTTTCTTCACGCTGCGCTTGTCTTTCTTCACGCTGCGCCAACAGTCGTGTCTGGGACTCGACGAACTCCGTCAACTGCTTGCCTTTTAGTCCCAGTTCAACTCCTTTTTCCCAGAACTCAGCCATTTTGGTCTTTTCCGGTGCGTTCGTCTGTATTCTTTCACAGCCCCGAACGTAGACGAATGTAGTCTTCTAAAAGAACACAGTCTCTACTGCACCTCCGATGCTTCTCTCGTCGCTGTTCACCTTCGTAGACGCAGGCTGCCACCCTCCTCGTCTAACGTGACGGCGCACTCTGCTCACGATACGTACACGACGTACCCCAGTCGTATTTCGTAGTATTAATGCACTAGCTCCGCGACGAAGTCCGTCTCGTCCAAACGGCAGCTTACCTCTGTAATCCCGATACACTCCGGCGTCGCTCACCGTACCGAGCTGCGGCGATTACCAAACTCTTCACCAGTCACACCGAATCCACGGTTCCGTAGTCTCAATACTGATCCCTCAGGATACACCCGATTGATGGCTACCTCCTGTGACTGTCTTGACACTGGTCCTTGTTGCTGGAAAACCCTTGGCGTTAAACGTAGATCCTTGGCTTGGCCCCCAATTGTTACACGACACTTGAGATTGCCACAAGTTCTCAAATGTCGTATAGTTGTGTTCTTTTATTCTACGTCGCCCGTCTTCGCAGCAGCAGAAAACAACTCGTCAAATTGAGTTCGAGGATTTATTCAGCATTCAATACATACAACTGCACAACGTAGCAGAACTCAAAAAGAAGCTTTTTTACATACAAATCGCGCTGGCATATATAGTAAATACTCAATCTCGAGAATATTCCAGACCGAACATGATACAACTACATTATATGCGAACCGCCCATGGACTAGAATGGTGACGTTCTCTGTGACGTACATCAAAAGGTGCCGACGCCCTTAATCCGATCGAACGCCACGAACTCACACTAAATCAGCATGGTAAACAACTTGTTTTGACAGGACTAGAAAGTTCACCTGCATTCTCGTCCAAGCATAAATATTGTGTTTACAAAATATAATATCGGTACTTTCCCACAAAGTACAAATAAGTCAACTACATGCAACACACAAAACTGAACCAAAGCTCAGCAACGGTAGCGTTTCCTAACACTGTGGATGCTATCACATTTTAAAAAAAAATGCATGTTATAACTTCATTACATCAAGAAACATGCTCGGCTATTCAGTCTAAATCTACCGGAAGTAACACAATCTAGACACCTTTAAAGAATTGAGAAAGAGAAAGTCCTTTCACATTTGTAGAAAAGAATCATACTCGACCGATCGGTTATTCAGTCCAAGGCCCGTGAGCAAGTTCTTAATGACCCCCTTGAAAATAAATCCCTTACATCTCTACAAAAGATTTTCGACATCACGTCATAAGAAAAAGTCTTTTCACATTTGTACAACAAGTTAACATTATCACGTTATTCATTTAA
>NC_090258.1:26774548-26802048 GCF_037325665.1 Littorina saxatilis
TGATTACATGTTCTGTTTGATTACGGGTATTCAGCTGGTATTTCCTTGTTTTCACTACCTATTTTATTCATGTTTTTATTACTTAGTTAGTGGAAGAATCTTTTGTATGTATGTTTGATGGTGTATGCTTTAAATTAAGCGTTGCTGACTATGAATGTAGATGTAAATGCTTGTATAACTGTGTTTTAATTTTAAATGTGTCAAGCGCAAAGAGCATAATTGTAAAGTTATGATGTTGCGCTATATAAATGCTCATTTATTATTATTAGTATTATTGTCTGGTATATTGGTACATGTTCTGTGCTACAAAGGTAAGATACATGTATTAGAAGAAAAAAAGTCGCGTCAAGCAATATTAAAGCATTTAGTCAATCTTGTCGATCTGAAACTAAATGAAAACACAAGATTATTCATAACCGAGACTAGTGAAGCTCTTGTAGCCGAAACCCGAATACCAAGACGGGTCTCGCTACTCTCCGCAAACGAAGTGAACATTGGACCCATTTTCTCTCTTTCGTAGCACTTTTTCAAAGGAAACTTGACGTATATCTATATATATTTTGGATTTAAAAGAAGATAAGGAATACAATGCAATCATTTCCGAATCTGTTGTTAAATTTCAAAATTCTAATTACAAAAATAGTTTCTCAGAGGATGGTCTTAGCCGTTGTAAAAGCCTGGTTTGATCTGAGATTGCGAGAGATGTTTTTACGGGAAGGAGTGTGCCTTTAAAACTAGGTCTACATGAGCCGCAACAAGCTCAGGCGATGTACCTGCTCAACTTCGATCGTATTCCTTTTGACATTTATCTTTGTCAAAGACGAATACAGACAAAAGCAGGTCAAACTCATTTATCTAACGGGCCATGAAGTACTCGTACTCGAGTAGTGTGTTATGGATGACTCCAGTCCTGTGCAACTAAACCACATAATAGACGAGTTCCGAAAATAACTCTGTCGGGATTGTATGGGTTGTAAAAGAGTGAATGCCCTGACTCGGACAAACATTGGAGGGGCCAATCACCAGCGAGGGGTGTGTCGGAAACACGTGGACAGGACTCGACCACGTGTGAAGTTATTTGTCAGAGGAAAAGCAAGGGCATTCACTCTTTCACAACCCATACAAACCCGACGGAAATCGTCTAGTATTGCGGGTTTTTGTTTCTGGGATGAGGGAATTATACCACAAGAACAAAATACGTAAAGCTACTCTTACACTGTGCCGAATTGCCCTTGCGAATAGCATTTTCCAATAATTCACAATGATCGGGACATGGTCGCAAGACTTTCGTAAATGTTCTCAACTATTCCTTACAATTCGTCTCTTGTTTTGAACATAGCAACTTGCTCCTAATATTCGCAAGGAAGTCATATTGCTATTTTTTTTCGCAACGTACTCGTTAGTACTCGCAAGACATTTGTAATCATCGCAATGTATTCGTGGCGCTTGCAAGCCATTCGCAACCATTCCTTATGCCTGTCTTTACATTGTGCCGAATATCCTTGCGAATAGGAAAAAAATCGACACATGGACATGAATAATATAGAAAATTGGAAGCCTTGCCAATCCTTGCGAATGTCTTACAAATGGTTGCGAGTGCTTGCGAATGTGTTCCGATCATTGAGAATACATACGCATCAAGATCGCCGTTTAATTGCAAGACGTTTTCAAGATATTCTTACTGTTTTTAAAACATTCGCAAGCAATTGCAGTCACTCGCAAGCATTCGTAAGGCTTTTGCAACATTCTTATGAATTGGGAAGAAATGATCAAAACATTCCTGAGAAATTCGTAATGAATTCGCAACCATTCGCAAGATGTTGGCAAAATGTGCACGAATAAAATCCTTAGGAATGCTTGCGAGCGCTACGCATACCTTTACGATGATTACGAATGGTTTGCGAATACTTACGAGTACGTTGCGAAACATTCAGAATATGACTTCCTTGCGAATATTAGGAGCATGTTGCTAATGTTCGCAAACAGAGACGAATGGTGGCGAATGGTTAAGAACATTTACGAATGTCTTGCGACCATGTCCCGATCATTACGAGTTATTGGTAAATTCTATTCGCAAGGGCAATTCGCCAGAGTGTAAGAGCAACATTACGAACAATGCGAATTGCATACTCGTTTTATTCGTAAAATGTTTGCAAGCACTCGCAACACTCGCAAGGCCACTCGCAACGTTCGTAATAGATCCGTATATGGATTCGTATACAATCGCAATGATCGGTAGACATTCGCAAGCAGTCGCAACCATTCGTATGACATTCGTAAGGATTCGTAAGCCTTCGATTTTTCTCTGTTTGTTCCTTCCATTTGTTTCATTTTCATATTCGTAAGGATATTCGGCACAGTGTAAGACAGGCTGAACAAAAACCAACAGCCAGTCTCCTCTCTGCGCCGAGTGGACGTTTTACTGTTTTGTTGTCACTTTCACTGACCAATAATGAACACCTCAATTCCCGTGTTATACATCGCAAACATTTGCGGGTTTCTGTTTGTGGGATGAGAGTAGTATACCACTAGCACACATACCAAGAATCAACAGCCAGGCTGCTTTCTGAGAAGAGCGAGAGTTGTCTCTGAACAAAATCACATACAAGAAAATTCAGCTTCATTGTAATTCATTGCTCTCACGACCTGTTACCCCCAAACATCAAAGTCAAACTCTTGATAGTTTTACTGTTCTTTCCAACGGAGTTCGCATAAATAACTCTCCACCACCCTCCCTCTTCTTTCTCCGCTAAAACCTATTTTCTTTCAACCATGTCTCCGCACAAACTGCAACATTACCGAAGTGCATTTCTTTGTAGATAAGACAAAGAATTGACGAAACGGGAAGATAACAAGTGCAGTCTATTTCTGAAGGGAAACAGGAGAAATATTTTGTTGTCTCTGTGTCAGAGAGGCACGGTACCGAAACCATTTTTCTGGCAATACGGAGTTTAGGCCACTCGTGGTTAACGTTAACGTTACCGTAACCGTAAGTCACAAGTGGCATTGCGCAATACAGCGCGGGCGAGGAGAGGATAAGATAAAATAAGATTTCACATAGTCCTGTGACATTCACAGGGGAAAGCGAGCTGCCATACAGTATACGGCGCTACCCAATTTTTTTCGTGCATGCGTGTATTCATGTTTCCAAGCCCTGAGACTTTCGCTGTGAACTTTGGTTCTTTATCGTGTACACGGGGGTGTTCGGCCACAGAGGAGTGTCTGCACAAAGTTGACTCTGGGAAATAAATCCATCGCCGAACGTGGGGATCGAACACACGCCGATAGCGACAACTGGTTTTGAAGCCAGCGCCGCTACCGATTGAGCTATTTCCACGTTTTTTGACGGATCGCCGTCAGATAAGATTACTACATGCAGCTCGCCTAGTTTTGCGGCCTGTGGAAGGCCGTAAACTCTGACCCGGTTGTGCAAGTTACGCAACCTTTGACTTCCACGACGGTTCTGCCTTCCTAACGGAGTCAGGCTTAACGCCTTTATACCTCTCCTTGCAGCTGTCTGTCATTATTATGACAAGTTGAAAGAAAACTGCCACTCGAGTTCTCTGAGACAATACGTTGTGAGGATATGTGTCAGTGTGTATGGGTGAAGAGGGTTATTAGTCATTTCGATCCTGTTACGTATACTACGTTGCGAAGATGTGTGTATGTGTGTGTGTGTGTGTGTGTGTGAGTGTTTATACAGTTGTTACTTATGTCTGTGCTGATTGAAATATGCGTTCATATTCTGCGAACTCTGTGTCCTCTTGGAGCCCACATAACCTAGTGCCTTCCTTTACTTCACATAACCTGATGCTTCTTGTACATAAACTAATATGTTCTACCATTAATTATGTTTTTATGTAACGATTTGTTTTTTAGTATTTGTAGTAAAAGATTAGCCCCTCGTTTGGGCGACGGCCAGATGCAAAAAAAGCATTATGCTTATTCTTGTTACCCTCGAAAAATAAAGAATTGTCATTGTCATTGACGTTCCTTGCACCATAGCAGTATGGTGACTACTACTAGTGTGTTGAGCGTACAGAATTGATTCTCAATTGAACGGCGCATGGAAGGTGTTTTGTTTGATTAGATATGTTGTACTTGACTGAATTTAAACATTTATTTGAATTAACAAAAAACCGAAAGTTATTGAATTTGATATATTTTATTAAGAATATTTTGAAAGAGTTCTGATTATTTGTTCACGATTTTTATTAAAACAAAAACGAAAACAGAAACAAAGACAGTCCTGATAACAACAAAATGTGAGTCCAATAATTTAGTTATGAATTAAGCTCTATTTATTTTTGGTTAATTTGAAGTGTTGTGTCTCATTATTACAAACCTCTTTTGTCGTGTCTATTGCATTTTTGTGTGGGTAGAATTCATGTAACCCTAGGTTTAAAAAAAAAATTGACTTGACTTGACTCGATAGTGTACTGAACTGTGCAAAGAAGAGATGCTCGGAATAGCAGTGCGAGTAAGAGGGGGGGGGAGAAAGAGAAGAAGAGAGAAAATGAGAGAGAGAGAAAGAGAGAGAGAGAGAGAGAGAGAGAGAGAGAGAGAGAGAGAGAGAGGGAGAAAGAGAGGGAGAGAGAGATAGAGAGAGCGAGAGAGAGACAGAGAGAGAGAGTGAGAGAGAGAGAGATGAGCGAGAGAGAGACAGAAAGAGAGTGAGAGAAAGAGAGAGAGCGAGAGAGAGAGAGAGAGAGAGAGAGTAAGAGAGAGAGAGAGAGAGCGAGAGAGAGAGAGAGAACAAGAACAAGAACAAATCTTTAATTGTGTAAGGCCACAGCCCCTTACAATAGTGGTTAAAATAACAGCAATAGTATCTGCACAGTTATAAATTATAGTCACGCATAAAATTCAACAAATACATTAAGACCCTGATGACATGTCACTGAACCTGATGTATAAGGGTTCGTCTCTTCTGTAACATGAAGAACACAAATCTGCTGAAGCTGTTCATCACATTATCCTCATTACTGCCACAGAAATACACAAGTTGTTGTTGCAGCGTCTTAGAGTTCGAGATTTTCAAATACTTTGCTCGAAGGTCTTGATAAAAAGGACAAACAAATACAACATGGTGTTCATCTTCTTTATCAGCTGTACAGAGAGGACAGTTTCTTGTCGTTTGGTTTGGTGCGTACCGAAACTTGTGAGCGTTGATTTCGGATACTCCTGCGCGGAAACGAGTAAGAGCAACTCTGTACTTAATATCTTCGATTAATTCAATGTATTTATCTTTTTCCAAACATGTTTTGTAACAATTATAAATGTCAAAACGTTCACTGCATTCTAAAGAGGAGAACCATTCTTGACAAAAACAATCTTGTAAACGTCTTTTAAACTCGTGTAAGAAACACTTCTCATTCCCAACCATTCCGTACATCCCCACAGCAGCAAAACCATTACAACATAAAAGAGACAGAAAGAGAGTGAGAGAAAGAGAGAGAGCGAGAGAGAGAGAGAGAGAGAGAGAGAGAGAGAGAGAGAGAGAGAGAGAGAGAGAGGGAGAGGGAGAGGGAGAGGGAGAGATAGAGAGAGTCCACGATTGTACTTGGCAGTTTTTGTTGTTTGGATACGAACAAACAAAATAGCATCAAAAAGGAAAAAGATGCATGTATTTTCAAACTAGCAACTTGTCAAAGAAACTTAATACTAATTCATGTTTTTTTCTTCTTATTCTTGTCTTTTGTCAACACAAAATCTCCTTGGTAACTTTCAACCACCTTCAAAACATATATGACGTGTTGGCTATTTAAAAAAAAAAAGCACCAACAGCAGACTGAATCGTCTTTATTTCCCTCTACTCTGATGAACGAAAATGGGGGGGGGGGGGGTGGGCGTTACTGTATCCTGTGCGCAGAATTTGACCAAAAGTAGGGGGTGGGCGTTTACTCGATATTGGGCGTACAGACGTATAATAATAATTGTCAGTAAGTACTGGTGTCACATGACTGATGTGAACCAGTTGATTGGCTAATGGCGATGCGCTAAAACTGTTAGCGCACTCTTGGAGTGCGCTAACTTTTCCACAGAGCGTATTCTTCCGCCCTTTGCCTAAGCGAGACTGTGCTCTCATCCTCAGAATTAATTAATGACATGTAGGTATATTCTCCACAATACCAAATGACCATAAATTCCCTGCTTCTCAATTAAAGCAGAAGTGGGGTTTTTTTTTCTGACAGATTGCATGTGCCTGTGCCAGTGCCAGTGATCTAAAAATAGAAGCCGCTGTGTTTCATCTAATTTTCGCCGACTTGCATAGATTCTTCTCATATGCCGTGTTAGTGGCATGTAGCTTATCATCCACATTACCAAATGATGAGTTAGTATACAATTCCCAGCGGCTAACAGAAAACACAAGTGTTATTCCGATAACGTACCAGCTAGACCAGTTTGGAAGACTGACTCGATCGACTCTGTAGCAGACTACACAGAAATACGACTACATCAGTTCAGTAAATGAATGGTTTCCGAATTATTATTTCAAGGCAAGAACAATCGTAATCGAAAACGTGTGAGGTTCAGAACGTTCTTACCATATATAAGACTTATTACCAGCCAGCGTCATGCGTGCAGACTCAGTGCAGACTGCAGTTGTTCGATTGCCCAGGTAGCCTAGCAGTAGCAGACGACATTAACCCCGCTCAGCAAATTAACTTGTTGGGCAAATGTGAACGAAAAAACGATGGGGATATAATAATACGTGTAGGGTTCAGAGCATTCTTACCGTTCATATTTAGTACCAGACTCCCCGATGAGTGAAGATACCACACGAGAAACATGCCACATTTATTTTGAAAATGTACTTTCCGTCGACCGTGGCAAGGGGCAAAACTCTGCACAGTCAATCTGTCGAAGCTCGATGAAGGTTTCGAATCGCAAATAACTATATGAGCACAGTCCTTTCTCCGAGTTTAAATGAGGTCTCTATGAAAGATCATCACTTTTTAGCTTAACGCTACACTGGAATTTACCAACAGAAATTAAAACAAGAGTTTGCGTGTGACGAAAGCACGACACACTTGTGACAGCCCACACAAAAGTAGATCCAGTGACACAAACCTGACCACACAGTTACGCCTATCCAAATGCGCGTTGCAAAATGTGCGTTTTGAATCTTCTTTTTTCTCTGGCGGTACTGACAATATCGTTATTGAAACAATCCCAGTGCACAAAGGGATTTATAGAGCAAATCTCGAAAATAATTATTGAACTCAGCGCTATGCGCTTCGTTCAATAATGAATTTTCTCGATTTGCTCTATAAATCCCTTAGTGCACTGGGATGCCTCAATAACTTAAATAATAATAATACGAATATTTATAACGCGCACATATCTCACCAACAGGCGACTCAAGGCGCACATACGTATACAAGGTAGTTTACGGTCTTTTACATTTCAAATCCAGCCTTGGCTGTTCTTTTTACCGTTTTATCTTTCTACATTGAGTCCATGTTGGACGAAATGTTTCTCGCCAGACCTGGAATCTACATGAGTTGACGATCTTTGATGACGTCATATCCACCGGTTAAAAAAGGAGAGGCCGCATTGCGGTGACCACAATTTTTTTCTAAATCAAATTCATTGAAATTGTTGTCAAATAGTTGTTGACCCAGTCCGACAACTGCATTGCGTGTCATCTGGAATTGTTAATTGAATTCTGTTTGACATTGAAATTGCAATCAAAAATTAATATTCAAGAATTGGTTAAAATGCGTTCTTCATCCTATTCTGAATCCAAACATGGAATTATATGTGTCTTTGTTGTTGTGCATATCCAATCTTTCTTTTAACCTTCCAACTTTTTCTTCCTTATTGCAACCAACAATTCCCCCCCATTCGCAACATGATTATTTTGGCACGCGATGGCAAGTTTTTAGCAGGAATGGATATAATCTTTCATACTCGCTCTGTCTCCAATCGTCCAAATGTAGCCTTGAATTTTCTCTTAACTTTTCTAATGTTTCCTAAACTGCAACTTCTTGCCTACATTTTCCAGAGTAAAAAGATTATGCCCAGACACCCCCAACCCGCGCAACCACTCCTCTCCTCTATCCCTCCAAAGCAGGGGGGCGGGGGGGGGGGGGGGAGGGGGGTTAATATACTGGGGATCGAGAGACATCATTACGCAAATGTCATATATTTTGGCTTTCACGGAAGGCGGTTGGGATCAACGCTTTTGAGCGAAAAATGAATTCTGACAGTCACTGTAAACCCTGATAGCTGGGAACCTTGCGTAATGTGTTTTGTGGGAGGGGGGGGGGGGGGAGTCTTCTCTGAGTTTTCGCATTTATCCATCTTTATCAGTTCTCGCCACGTTTGACTAAGCTTCCTTGTGTTGCTTTGAGGAAGGGTTGGGTGGGTGAGGAGGAGGGGGGGGGGGTAGGGGAGGGGGTGGCGATCGAGATAGAGAAGGGTGGAGGCGAAGGGCTTGTGTGTGTGTGTGTGTGCGCGCGTGTGTGTGTGTGTGTGCGCGTTCGTGCGTGTGTATGTGCGTGCGTGCGTGCGTGCGTGCGTGCGGGTGTGTGTGTGGGTAAATGAAGGCATTTATACCTAACTTTAAACTATAACTTTGATCTCTAGCGAAAAGAGAGAGGAAGGGGGGGGGGGGGGGAGGGGAGAGAGAGAATGTGTGAGTGTCCGCGTGCACGCAGACTCGCGAGTGTGTATATGTGTGTTTGAGGATGAAGTAAGGATGATTTTGATCAAAGATATGTGCCTTCATTCTATTCTGGACAGTATTCCTAATAAATAAAATAAAAGTTAAAATGAGAAGAAAAACCCTTGCAAAAGTCTAGATATCGGACAAGACGAAAGCGTTTGGAAAGCGGAAGGCCAGGGGTGACATTTTGAGTTTGATGAATTGGATCTGTTGCTCTTAAATTATTTTGTTCACGTGGAGATTATGGAGGAGCTATTGGTGATGAAAATGGGGACAAGGCTGAACATTCCAAGAACAGGAGCAATGTAAAAGAAACGGGAAGGGGGCAGGGGTTAATGGTGTGTGTGTGTGTGTGTGTGGGGGGGGGGTTCGTTGGTCGAAGGGGAGGGGGGGGGGGGGGTTGTTTTATTACAGTGTTCTAGATGGTCGAACGTGTAGCAAAGACATGTACGTGTAC
This sequence comes from Littorina saxatilis, assembly GCF_037325665.1. Classification (NCBI taxonomy): domain Eukaryota; kingdom Metazoa; phylum Mollusca; class Gastropoda; order Littorinimorpha; family Littorinidae; genus Littorina; species Littorina saxatilis. Next base: position 26,783,680 of record NC_090258.1, read on the forward strand.
GTGTAGATATTGCGTCACCCGTGACTCACTTTTTTCACCAATGTTCCAAATGCATACGTTGTTTTGCTCCCACCAAGACTGCAGATCTTGGCAAACGCGTGACGTACAGACTAGATTTGATGACGTTACCCGTACACGTTCCCGTACACGTCCTGAAAAGTGCTGATCTAGATCTTGCTATTACGGGGTCGAGGTGGACTTTGATTGTCTTTTACACTATTTCCTTCGTTATGAATTATGGAAGCGGGGTGGCTAGTCAGATTGTAAAGGCAAAATTGTGAAAGCGGATCTCAGAAATGAAATATGGGAGCTATATGATTGCCAGCGCTTGCCCCTTGCATGTGATTGAGCTATTCACGAAAAAATACGCCATTACGGCTGACACGCTGGGGGGTGACATTAAAATTCATCATGCTTTATGTGGCTGCCTGGTTTGACATTACATAATATCTCACACAGTACGGGTCAACTAGCTCTGTTTTCGCTCGAAAATTGCTCAGCAATTTCGTCACCATGAAAAGGGAGATTACAATGCAATGTATGTGTTTCAGATGAAAAATAACAAACGGAAAATATTCCGATGGCTTTGATCTAATTTGTGTTTAACTCTGACGTACTGCTTTAGAAACTCTTGTTTTGTTTCAGTCGAGAACAGAACAGAATGTTTAAAGCTTTGTTTTCTCGCAGATCTAGGGAAACATTTTCGGACAAAAAAAAATATCAATAAAAACACGTTTGTTGGACAACTGAATTCTTTAAGTTTCGTTTCTAGTAAGTTAGCATTTGTTTTATTGTTCAAAATAAACAGATCAGAATTGTTCTACCGTTTCACGCTGATTACCTTGCCGGCATAATGCAAGCGAGTTTCATCGACGATTTTGAAATAAGTTCATTATTTGTATTTTAAGTATTTGTCTGTCTGTTCACTGGGTCGACGTACTGTAAATGTAACCAGGGCCGGACCAAATGAGTTGTAAGGGGGGGGGGGGGGGGGGGGTCCTCCTTTTTTTTTGGGGGGGGGGGGCAAATCAGCGAAAAAAACAAAACAAACAAAAACCACTCAAAGCAAGGTACATGCTTTTTCCAGGGGTGGGGTTCCGGAACCCCTGGAACCCCCCCCCCCCCCCCCTCCCTGGGTCCGGCCCTGGTAACGTTTAGTTTGTTCAATCATTAAACTTCGTTCCAAATACCTACAATTCTTGTTTTTTGATTCTGAATTTCGGCACGTGACGTTCGCAGTCTCTCTGGTCTTGGATTACAGCTCCACGCAGTTTCCTTTTTATATTTAGTCAAGTTTTGACTAAATATTTTAACATCGAGGGGGAATCGAAACGAGGGTCGTGGTGTATGTGCGTGTGTGCGTGTGTGCGTGTGTGTGTGTGTGTGTGTGTGTAGAGCGATTCAGACTAAACTACTGGACCGATCTTTATGAAATTTGACATGAGAGTTCCTGGGTATGAAATCCCCGAATGTTTTTTTTTCATTTTTTTGATAAATGTCTTTGATGACGTCATATCCGGCTTTTCGTGAAAGTTGAGGCGGCACTGTCACGTCCTCATTTTTCAACCAAATTGGTTGAAATTTTGGTCAAGTAATCTTCGACGAAGCCCGGACTTCGGTATTGCATTTCAGCTTGGTGGCTTAAAAATTAATTAATGACTTTGGTCATTAAAAATCTGAAAATTGTAAAAAAAAAATAAAAATTTATAAAACGATCCAAATTTACGTTTATCTTATTTTCCATCATTTGCTGATTCCAAAAACATATAAATATGTTATATTCGGATTAAAAACAAGCTCTGAAAATTAAATATATAAAAATTATTATCAAAATTAAATTTTCCAAATCAATTTAAAAACAGTTTCATCTTATTCCTTGTCGGTTCCTGATTCCAAAAACATATAGATATGATATGTTTGGATTAAAAACACGCTCAGAAAGTTAAAACGAAGAGAGGTACACAAAAGCGTGCTATGCAGCATAGCGTAACCACTACCCCGCTCTTCTTGTCAATTTCACTGCCTATGCCGTGAGCGGTGGACTACGAGTATACGGTCTTGCTGCGTTGCATTGCGTTCAGTTTCATTCTGTGAGTTCGACAGCTACTTGACTAAATATTGTATTTTCGCCTTACGCGACTTGTTTCTTTTTTCAGGTAAGGTCAGATGATTGCGAGCAGTGTTGAATGTATCGACATATCATCCACGGGCTTGAAAAAAAAGCACACTTTACCGGGCAGACAATGAAAAACAAGTCGCGTAAGGCGAAAATACAACGTTTAGTCAAGTAGCTGTCGAACTCACAGAATGAAACTGAACGCAATGCAACGCAGCAAGACCGTATACTCGTAGCATCGTCAGTCCACCGCTCACGGCAAAGGCAGTGAAATTGACAAGAAGAGCGGGGTAGTACTTGCGCTGAGAAGGATAGCACGCTTTTCTGTACCTCTCTTCGTTTTAACTTTCTGAGCGTGTTTTTAATCCAAACATATCATATCTATATGTTTTTGGAATCAGGAACCGACAAGGAATAAGATGAAAGTGTATTTAAATTGATTTCGAAAATTTAATTTTCATATTAATTTTTATATATTTAATTTTCAGAGCTTGTTTTTAATCCAAATATAACATATTTATATGTTTTTGGAATCAGCAAATGATGGAGCATAAGATGAATGTAAATTTGGATCGTTTTATAAAAAAAAATTTTTTTTTTTACAATTTTCAGTTTTTTAATGACCAAAGTCATTAAGTAAGTTTTAAGCCACCCAGCTGAAATGCAATACCGAAGTCCGGGCTTCGTCGAAGATTACTTGACCAAAATTTCAACCAATTTGGTTGAAAAATGAGGGCGTGACAGTGCCGCCTCAACTTTCACGAAAAGCCGGATATGACGTCATCAAAGACATTTATCAAAAAAATGAAAAAAACTTATGGGGATTTTATACCCAGGAACTCTCATGTCAAATTTCATAAAGATCGGTCCAGTAGTTTAGTCTGAATCGCTCTACACACACACACAGACAGACAGACACACACACACACACACACACACGCACATACTGTGATACACCACGACCCTCGTCTCGATTCCCCCCTCTACGTTAAAACATTTAGTCAAAACTTGACTAAATGTAAAAACAGGAAAAGTGTATGTGGTCTCCGCGGTATTTGCTGATAAGACTACATTCATTAAAAGACAATCCTAAGTTAACTTCACCTAATACAGATACGCATGCAAGCTTAGTTACACAGACGACCAAACACAGATACTCGACACAGGCAAAGGCATCTATATTTCTTTGTCTCTGTTTGTTTGTCTGTCTCTCTGTGTCTCTGTCTTTTTATTTGTCTGTCTGTCGCTGTGTCTCTGTCTGTCTGTCTGTCTTTAAGTTTCTGTCTGTCTCTCTGTTTCTCTGTCTTTCTATTTGTCTGTCTGTCGCTGTGTCTCTGTTTCTCTGTCTGTCTGTCTAAGTTTCTGTCTGTCTTTCTTTCTCGGTCTGTCTTGTCTGTTTCTTTGTCTCTGGTTGTATCTCTGCATGTCTGTCTTTGTCTGTCTGTATCTCTCTAACTGTCTCTGTATCTATAGCTTTGTCTCTGTCTGTCTGTCTGTCTGTCTGTCTCTCTCTCTAGTATAATTTGATACTGTGTGTTTTTGCTCGATGTGTTTGTTCGTCTCAAGGACAGAAGCAAAGAAAGCCTTAAATATTCATCGTCGTAAAACACAGTTCAGTTCAGTTCACACCCTCTCTCTGTATCTGTCTGTCTGTCTGTCTGTCTGTCTGTCTGTCTCTCCCCCCTCTCTCTCTCTCTCTCTCTCTTTTTTTAAGTCTAGTCTAGTTTATTCAGGTGGCCGTCTCTGGAACGCTCTTCCGAATGCCTTACGGGAAGCTACCAGCACAGATTCTTTCAAAAACAAATATATATCCCATTTAATGAAAATAGTATATTCTTGATTGTTATGTCCTTTGGGACAGAGTCACTCACTTTTGATTTATAGTTTTGTTCACGAAATTATGATGTTCTGCATACTATCCATTGTCTTGCAGAGTTGAAGTACTATTGCATAGTATTCTGATGGTATTTCAAGATGGTATTTTTATTGAGCTGTCTGAACATGTAGGTCAGCAGATGATTGAAAGGTTATTGTTGTGTGTGGTATATATGCCACCAGAAGGCTCACCCTATGTCAGACCCAGTGCTTACCAAGAGTTAGAAGAAACACTATCATATTTGAATGCAGAAAACGTTGTCATGATTGGATATTTTAATGCTAGAAGTGGATATGCAAGAGACTATTTGGAAGACTGTGCTATTATGAATGAATTAACTGATGAAGTATCAACAGTGCAGATGATGGACATGTTTGGAATTATAAAAGAGAGGTGCTCAATGGACCATGTTATGAACAATTTTGGCCGCAGTTTTATTGACTTTTGTATTAGTCAACGATTATTAGTAGTGAACGGCAGAATGGGAGAGGACGCAAGATTGGGTCGAGTAACTTGTAATAATGTGAGTTTGGTAGATTATGTACTAGCTACGCCAAATGTTTTTCCGTCATTTTCAAAATTTCAAGTATGTGACTATAATGAATGTTTATCTGATGTCCATTGTCCTATATTTTTTGCCCTGTCAGATATCCTAATGGACAATGAACACGTTGAGAATGAAACTGAAAGCAATTATAACACTAGCAGTGTGTTGAAACCAATATGGAAAGTAGGAGCAAATCAGAATTTTGTAGATGAAATTGATGATAATAAAGTATTATTAGTGGAAGGGATATTAGTTTCCCTAATTGGTAGCGTAGAGGATGTAACTCAGGACCAGATCGATAATGTAATGAAACAAATAGAAGGAATTCTATCCGAAGCTGCCAATAAATTGAACATGCTTAGAAAGAATAAGCAGAAGAAAAAAATAAATACATGTAGCAGTAACGATGCACATAGCGGAGTTAAGAAAATTTGGTTTGATAACGAATGTAAACAGACAAGAAGGAAATATAGAAAAATAAAGAGAAAATTTAAAGCCCAACCAAATAACAGAGAGATCATACAAGATAAGGCCCAAGCATAAGGGAACACTGAGTAAAAGTTATAATAGTTATTTAAAGCAACTACATAAGAAAATTCGAACAATGAAGTCTTCTGACCCCAGCAGTTATTGGAAATTGATAAGTGGATGTGACCAGCAGAAGAAACAAGCGATGCATGATATATCCCGTGAAGTATTTGTAAAACATTTTGAAAAACTTAGTAATGTATCTGAGCACGACTTGATTGATGTGCAAGATGATGTGCTTGATGACACAGACCTTATGAATGAACAATTGAATGTTGATATTACAAAGGAGGAGGTGATGATATGTGTAAACAATTTAAAGAATAACAAAGCTTGCGGATACGATGGTATTATAAACGAGTTTTTGAAATATTCCTCACCAAAACTATTAACTATTGTAACACGTGTATTTAACTTGATATTGCATACTGGGAAAATGCCTAAAGCTTGGACAGTGGGGTATATAAGCCCAATCTTTAAAGGTAAAGGCTGAACAGCCGACCCTGATAATTATAGAGGAATCAGTGTACTAAGTTGTTTTGGAAAACTTTTTACAAGTGTGATAAATAAAAGATTGCATGCATTTCTGGATGACAATTCTGTGATCGGCAACGAACAAGCTGGTTTCCGAAAAGGCCACTCTACTGTAGACCACATTTTTGCACTACATTGTCTTATTGATATATTTTTACAACAAAAGAAAAAGTTATATTGTGCTTTCATTGATCTGCGTAAAGCTTTTGATTCTGTGCAACGCAATCTCCTGTGGCAGAAGCTGATGCAACGGAATATTAATGGTAAGGTATTGAATGTAATTAAGGACATGTATGATAAGGCAAAATTGTGCGTGAAGGTGAACAGTGTATTCTCCGAGACTTTCACCTCAAACATCGGGCTTCTTCAGGGCGAAAATTTATCACCGATTCTTTTCTCACTATTTTTAAACGACCTGAAGCAGTTTTTGATTGAATATGATGTCAGCCTAGAGTTGCCCCTGAAAAGAGCCCAAGAAATAGATGTTGAACGCATTAATGACTATATGTATTTGTTCCTGTTAATATATGCTGATGATACTGCTATACTCGCCGAAACACCTGGAGAAATGCAAAAAGCCCTGGATGGACTAGATCGTTATTGTAAGAACTGGGGACTAAGCATAAATATTGAAAAGACAAAAATAGTTGTTTTTTCGCGGGGGAAAATACGGAATATCCCAAATTTTGTCTTGAATGGAGTACCTGTCCAAGTAGTTTGGGACTATGTGTACTTAGGTGTACTATTTAATTATAATAACAAATTTCATAATGCCATGAAACGTCAATGTTTGATTGGTAACCGTGCAATGTTCTCGTTAATTCGAAAATGTAGAAAACTAAATTTACCAATTGATGTGCAATTGGATCTTTTTGAGAAGTGTGTACATCCAATTTTGTTGTATGGTTGTGAGGTGTGGGGATATGATTCATTAGACATATTGTCAAGGTTTCAATTGCGATTTTTAAAAATGCTTCTTGATGTATATAAAACTACACCCACTTGTATGGTTTACGGAGAGCTTGGTCGTTATCCAATTAGAATTGAGGTACAATGTCAGTTACTGGTTTATTGGTATAAACTGATGAAAGAAATGAACGATGGTGCGAATAAGATGTCTTGTTTAATGTTAAAACTACATTTGAAGTTGTACCATGTACAAAACGTTAAATTGCCCTGGCTGTCGCATGTCAATACTATGTTAAATAAGTTGGGTCTATCATATTTATGGACAACTCAGAGTCTTGCCGTCTCAGGTTTTAAAAACGTTGTAAAACAAAGGCTAAGAGATCAATTCCTGCAGGAATGGAACACTGACGTGAATGCCAACAGCTTGTGTTTTAATTACAGAATATATAAAAAGGATTTTTGTCTGGAAAGGTATTTGCTTTGGTTGCCTAGGAAACTCCAAGTTAAACTAGCAAAATTTAGAACAAGCAATCATAAGTTGCCAATACATCAGCACAGATTTTTTAATGTTCCTAGAAATGAAAGATTGTGTGACATGTGCGATAAAAATGAATTAGGTGATGAGTTTCACTATTTGTTCAGTTGTACCGACGAAAGTATAGTGTCTGAAAGAAGAAAATTAATTAGTCCTTATTACCGATCTCACCCAAATTATTTAAAATATGAACAGCTAATGAATTGTAAATCTAAGATAAAACTAATGAAGCTAGCAAGATTTGTAGCCCATGTTATGATTTTAGTATGTTAGCGTTATATCTAGTTTCTTTATTGGTATGTATATATATATTTAATACATGCTTTTGTTTTGTGTTTTACAAAAGATGCATGGCATAATGGTATTGCCAATTTACTTCAGCTGTATATTATCGTTGTCCGCTTAATGTATACATATTATCTGCCTGATTTCTTACCTGATTTTGTTAAACCTATTTTTCTTTTTGTTTGCATGTATGGAAGTGTATATTGCCAATTTAATTTGGTCGTATAGTATTGTTGTATTTGTCCGCTCAATTTATATACATATATTAACTGTCTGATTTGTTACCTTTTTTTTTGTTAAAGTTATATCTTTGTTTCAAAGCCCTCTGGGCCCAAAACAATAAAATACTTGACTTGACTTGACTCTAATTGACTTGCACATTTTTGCTTTGCACCTTGTCTTGAACATTTATAAACTACAATGTTTCATATAATGCACTTATGTACATAAACTTATACTGTTTTACTATTTATGTAAGTATGTAGTAGTAGTTATTATAGTAGATTTAGTCCCTCTTTAGGGCGAGGGCCAGATGCAAAAAAGTATACCAATGCTTATTCTGTTACCCTCGTAAAATAAAGAATTGTCATTGTCATTGTCATTGTCATTGTCACTCTCTCTCTCTCTCTCTCTCTCTCTCTCTCTCTCTGTCTGTCTCTCTTTCTCTCTCTTTCTGTCTCTCTCTCTCTCTCTCTCTCTCTCTCTCTCTCTCTCTCTCTCTCTCTCTCTCTCTCTCTCTCTCTTCATCTCTCAGTCTCGCTCTCCTATCCCAAGCCTCATCCCACCACCGAACTCCCCACCCAGACACCCACACTTACATACTTAAATCCATACGACACAGTGCGACGCAGACGGATCGACTCCAAGTCGGCAGCATAATCCAGTTCAGGTGTTGGCATCGCCAGAAACACGTTCGTTAAAATCTACTTACGCCCGAAACCTAATGGTAGCAATCCCCCCAGCATTAACTAAAAGGAATTATGGAACGACTTGTTTGCTGTAATTAAATCGACGGCTCAAATGCCAGACTAATACAGTTAGAAATAAGTATGGCAGACGAACTGTCTCACTAACCTACATCTTTTTTGTATAAAGTTAACGGTTCACCAAGTAAACTTCTTCTTCTTCTTCTGCGTTCGTGGGCTGAAACTACGTGTATGACTGTTTTTACCCCGCCATGTAGGCAGCCATACGTCGCTTTCGGAGGAAGCATGCTGGGTATGTTTGTGTTTCTATAACCCACCGAACTCTGACATGGATTAATACAAGATCTTTTCCGTGCGCACTTGGTCTTGTGCTTGCCTGTACACACGAAGGGGGATAAGTTGACCTGGGAGATCGGAAAAATCTCCACTCTTAACACACCAGGCGACCGCGGCCGGGATTCGAACCCTCGACCTTCCGATTAAGAGGCCGACGTCTTACCACCCCGCCACAGCGCCCGTCACCAAGTTAACTTAGTTGTTATTCCTCTTTGCAGCTGCTCGAATATGTTCACCTCTGCAATACTTTTTTTCTAGCAGGGCTCCCCAAAGTGCGCGTCCCTGCGTCCATTCGCACTAGAATCCGAAATCACGTACTAGAAATTCATTGAGGGGGTCCCGGGACGCACTAAACCTATAAAAAGCGGGTCCCGGGACGCACTGAATTTCCGCTATCGTGCGTACCATAGGTACTCTTTTCAGACTGTAGTCGTCAGTCAAGTATAGTGCAAGCACAAATGCTAATTTCACGCCGGTGTAACACGAAATTTTTACTCCACGAAAAAATTACTCCGGAGTAAATATTTCGTACGAAGTTCTTACTCCGAGTACACTTTTCGTACGAGAAAAGAACTCCCCAAGGCACGAAAAAATTACTCCCTCCACGAAATTTTTACTCCCCATTTTTTTTACTTCCAGTAAAAATCTCGTATGCAAAAATGGGATGCGGGCGAAGGGATAATGCCAATAAGTGATCTCGCGCACACGAATGTCGCGCTACCCTCCTTCCACCCCTTCCACCACCAAGACTAACAGGGGACAAGGGAGTAAAAATGTCGTACACCTGGCATGGGAAGTTAAATTGCTCGTGTTGGGGTGAAGTAATTTATTCGTTATTTATTCGTCAGGGGAGTAACATTTTTGAACGAAATGTTTACTCGGAACTCACCTGTCCTGGGGAGTAATTTTCTCGTGCAATGGGGGAGTGCTTTTTTCGTAAAGGGAGTAACTTTTTCGTACGAAATGTTTACTCCGGAGTAAAAATCTCGTGGGAGTAAATTTCTCGTGTTACACCGGAACGGTATGGAAAAGTGTGTGTGTTTCATTTAACAAGGTATAGTTGAAGTGTCTACTTAGAATATTTTGATGAAAAAAGACACTTCATATCACACTATTCGCGATAAAAATGCGTTATATGAACACAGGGGTTTTGGGACCATGGATTCTTGGGACCCTCTAAAACTCCGCGCAGGGGTCCATGGACCCTCTAAACTTTAAAAGTGGGGGTCCCGGGACCCTCTAAACTTTAAAAGTGGGGGTCCCGGTGAGATGGAATTTTTTTACACTTTATTTCAAGTCACACGGGTGGACATTTTTATCTATGCCAATACAATTTTGCCAGGAAAGACCCTTTTGTCAATCGTGGGATCTTTAACGTGCACACCCCAATGTAGTGTACACGAAGGGACCTCGGTTTTTCGTCTCATCCGAAAGACTAGCACTTGAACCCACCACCTAGGTTAGGAAAGGGGGGAGAAAATTGCGGCCTGACCCAGGCCTGAACACGCAACCTCTCGCTTCCGAGCGCAAGTGCGTTACCACTCGGTCACCCAGGTAAGCGGAATAGAGGAACTCTGGAAATACCTCTATTATTTTGGTTTTGTATGGGTTGTGAACAAGTGATCAACACTCTTGCTTTTATGGAGGCAAACTTTCTTCATGTGCTAGATTTAGGATTTTTGACATACGTGTCATTTAGCAAATCAATGTCTACAGCCAAAAACAAACAAACAAAAACCTGGACAAAAATCACCCAGTCTCTATGCATCTTTCTAATACATATGTCTAATTGAAAAGAGGCTAGTATAAGTATTCCAAGTAAAAACATAGTTAGATCATCCATGATAGCTTACTCAATCGTTTACAAGGGGAGGACGTTGCTTTCAAGTTGCATTTTCCTACCAAAGAGAAAAGCAGTACGATGTATAACTTGAAAGTAGTTAACCTATGTTCACAGTGGAAGTCTCTCTGCTGCAATAATCTGATAGTCTAGTCCCAGTTGGTGAAGTATATATATCCCAACAAAGAACGCACAACGTCACTTCGAATTAACACGTTTCATATCACACTAACTTTCTCTGACTCAGCCAACATACGGGCAAAGGATAACGCGTGTTCGTTTCCTGTCGAGGGACATGTTACAGCAATATACTACATCAAACTGCTACGATATTCACTCGGTGCAAAAAGTAGCTTACGATGTAGAAATGTTTGAGCAGAATGATATGTACTGGATTGGGAATAAGTAGGAATATGATATTTACATGAAAAAAGTCCAATCATTTTGATTGTGTGTTAATACCTGTGTTAATTTGGTCCGTAAGTCACGATTGGCATATTTTCTCTCTTTAAATTACTTGTTTGGTGTTTGACCCAAAAAGAAGAATCCTCCCCCGACTTGAACTTTCCGGCAGTGTTTTCCACCAGATTTCTCATAATCCTATAAATCCACCAACCGTATTTTAAACAAGAGTTTTTGTTTTTGTTTTTGCTTGTTTGATGTTCCACGCCGATACTGAACGACAAAACTGTAATGGTGTCTTCGATCAAAGAATGAATCATTCTTCCCTATCAGAACGTTCCGGTAGCCGGCAGTATCCCCCTTGTCCTCTTTATCCTATAAATCAACCTACCCATCCCGACCCTATTATTTGATTCAAGCAAACGGCTTCCACGTGCAGAAAACACCATTGGGAATTTCCTTGTCAAATATTCCGCTGACAGAGACAAACGGTCGTCGACCCAAAGGTACTTGAACGGGGCGGGTGGGGGCTGGCTGGAGGGAGGGAAAGTACTCTCCTGCCTAATAATACTACAGAGTGTTACCCCCCCCCCCCCCCAGTTCTTTCATCCATGACAGCCTCTCTCTCCCTCCCTCCCTCGATCCCTCCCACGGTAGGGGACGGGGACGTAGCTCAGTTGGTAGCGGGCTGGCTTTGTAGCCAGTTGGTCGCTATCAGCGTGGGTTCGATCCCCACGTTCGGCGAGAGATTTATTTCTCGGAGTCAACTTTGTGCAGACTCTCTTCGGTGTCCGAACACCCCCGTGTGCACACATGCGCACGAAAAAGATCCCACGTTCACAGCGAAAGTCTCAGAGCTTGGAAAACACGAAGACACGCATGCATCATCTCTCGTCTCCGATTATCATGATCGTATTTCGATACTTTGACAAGACAAACCCAATGCTGGTGTGTCGAAGAAGACAGCCACAGCGGGCTTGTTCGAATCAAAGTATCACACCATATCTTCAACGTATTACCAATACCTGTCCCAATATAGACCAGTTGGTCTGAGAGGACGTTAAACCCTAATAGTCAGTCAGTCAGTCCCACGGTAGCAAGTAATAAATAGTGTTTGTATCGCGCGACTCCCGTATGTGGCTCCCAGTGATACATACACATAATCCTAGAACACAAAATCAACAGACATTCAATAACCTATAAATTCACGAATAAAACAAAGCATAGTTATAAAGTTAGCTTTAAATGCATAACATACAGAACCAAATGCACCAGGCTGAAACAAATCCGTGTTACCCGTTCCCCGACTCTAAAACTTTGTTATTCCTCCAAATAATTTGTTTTAACGCATCTTGATTTAGCAGACGTAACAAGGAAAGCTACTTTTCTTTGACATCTTGGGGACACAACTGGCACGAGTTCCACCCAATTAGAAACCTCATGCGCCTGGGTTTAAAACAAAACCCACACACACACAGAAGAAGAAGACTTTAATCCTGATGAAAAAAAATAAGACAAAAGTGAAATAAATGTTATCGATCTATCGAAGCTAAGTGTTTGGCCATCGACAATCGGAAACAAACATTTGCATCTTTGTGTGTGCCTTATCAAGTGCCATCTTTGTGTGTGCCTTATCAAATAACATCCTGAGAACACCACACCATCAATCAAACAACTTGTAACACTTGTCAGAAATCTGGTAAACATCGCAGAAGGGGGAAAGCACCGTTGAGATAAGCGATTGTCTTATCTGTTTCGCCACCCGTCGACCCCGAGCGTCGGACATAGAACGATAAATAGACGATAACCTCCAGGCAATAAATCATGTAAGAAAAACAAGCAGGGGAGGTAATCGCTCGATCTTTACCAGAAAGCAGTTGCAGGTAAGTTTACGCAAAAGGGTAAGTATAATTTTTACACTTCGGTGGATTCTAGGACCGAAGATATTCGTGTTGTAGCAACAGAATATCTTTACTGTGCATCAACTGAGTGAGTCTTGTATTTCTCTCTTTTGAAGTTTCATGGCGGACAATAGGGATGAAAGTGAGACAAACATGGCGAGAGATAATATTAAACTGCCCATGCATAAAACATCATCATAAAAAATGTTCTGTCAGACGTAACACAAATTCGGCACATCTAGGATAATCTTTTTTGCAACATGTATTAAATCGTGCCTCCGGCGAAGAGCCAGGAAAACTTTTGAAGACAAATCACCTCGATCTGCCGCATACATATTTCAGCAAAGTTGACTAAAAAAATATCGAGTGAACTCAAATTTATAAAAAAGAGTTTTGGTCAATTAAAAGCAAAACAATAAATAAAATAAAAAATAAATAACAAAGCCCCTGGGGGCAGGAGAATAAAGACAGAGGGGAAATGGTTTGCAGGTTATGTATGGGCTTAGATTCCAAGAAACGGCGAACAAAGACGGGATTAAAATAATTCAATCGTTACCCCCGCATAGATTTACAAGTTTGAAACATTTAGGTTTGCTAAATATCTACACGAGAGCAAAAACCATTAACAAAAACACACGCCTGAAATGAATTAAGAATGCTTCTATACTGCTAAGGCCAAAAAAAAAATAGGTGTGGTTACGGTAACATAGCCAAAAAAATAGGGTAGGTAGGTAGGCAATCACTTTTTTTTTTTTTTACTTTTTTTTATAATGTGTACAAATTAAACCTACTCGACAGGGAAATAAGTGTGCGACACGGGCGCTTTCGCTTTCATTGCGTTTTTTGCACTCGTTTTTTTTTTGTTTTTGTTTTTTTGTTTTTGACAAATGTAATAAAAAGTTATAGGATCGGCCCCTAAAAATAGGGTAGGTCGGGTTACCGTAACCACACCTATTTTTTTTTTAGGCCTAAGCTTTACATTTAATACTAGGCGATATTGACTTCGCGAAGCCTACTTCATAAAGCTGTCTGCACTAAACTTTGGCACTGAATTTTCAGTAAAAAAAAAAAGACGTAGCGAAGTCTTTGTGAAGTCGATTTTGTCCTCAATTTAGGACAGTCTTTATGCTTTATCAAAATGTGTTTGTTTGTTTGTTTGCTTAACGCCCAGCCGACCACGAAGGGCCATATCAGGGCGGTGCTGCTTTGACATATAACGTGCGCCACACACAAGACAGAAGTCGCAGCACAAGCTTCATGTCTCACCCAGTCACATTATTCTGACACCGGACCAACCAGTCCTAGCACTAACCCCATAATGTCAGACGCCAGGCGGAGCAGCCACTAGATTGCCAATTTTAAAGTCTTAGGTATGACCCGGCCGGGGTTCGAACCCACGACCTCCCGATCACGGGGCGGACGCCTTACCACTAGGCCAACCGTGCCGGTCTTTTATCAAAATGCCAGTAAAGTTTGAAGGCAATGCGCCAAGCAAGGTTGCATTTGACAAAACTACAAGAAAAAAATAGAAAGTGTACTACGTAATTCACACTTCAAAACAAGGAAGAAGAAGTTCTTTCTGGATAAGCAGCACAGTTTACACGAAGATAAATGCTCGTTACTCTGACAGCCCGACTGGGGGCATGCAGTTAGAAACTAAGGCAATTATGGAAGAGATGAATTCCGGGGGAGACAGGAAACATTACATCAGTCATAATTTTCGCTCTGTTCAAAACTGAAAGTGACAGGAAAAACTGTAAAGGCACCCATTTTCCGGCTTCGTGCGGGGCGAAGCACCAAGTCCACCCTAGGCTAGGACGATCTGTCATAATAATCCCCTGCGTATTTTCGGCAAAACGTTATTTTCACTCTCTGTGGGTGCTCGGTATATAAACGTTTGATGTCGGCAGAGGTTCTGCGCTGGCAACATCCGGGCACTAATAGGTCCTTTTGTTTTGGGTAAACAGTCGCTGTGTTTCGGGCAATCAGTCGTGTTTTTGTAGTGCATCGCGGGAGTTTTTGACGTGAATCACGATGCACGGTTATTGTGAGGGGTAGTCAGCATGTTACAACGATTTGTTGGAGAACGCAAAGACCCAGATCTCAGTTTTAAAGACAGACGACACCGATTAAAGAAAGCCGTCCTCTTCTTGACCGTGGGTACAACTTCCTATGTAAAACCTATGACGTCAAAGGCGATACAAAGTTCAAGAAGACGTCATAAAATGAATAATGGGGTAACTTCTTCTACACGTCTCTCACAAATGGGTAAAAAAAATTCCAGAACGAAGCTTGCCTCGGTGACCTCGTCATATATACGGGTTGAAAATTACTCTAGGCTGTGCATGTGCCGGTTTGGTATATAAGGTATAATGTCTAAGGGGGCCATCAGAGACCTACAAGGATTCTTTTGCATATTGTAACAGACTCTTCAATTCCTTGTTCCAACAATTTGAATGTTAATTGGCACAAATCGATTTCCGACTTCAGACTAGTTTTGGAACTGGAACAAGCAATGAACCCAAATCAACACGTCGTTCGATGTAAAACTTTATAAACGCAGAGGAACTGTTTTTTATTGCACAAAAGGAAGATGGGCGTGAAATTTAATCCCACGTACGCCAACATTTTGAATTTTCCTACAAGGCTCTTTTTCATTTAGCCTGCTCAACGACCTCATAGTTGAGTTATTAAACGCTGTAACATTTTTCTTGGTGGACAATACAACTTTAACAGAGCTAATGGAGACACTGAACGCACCTGCGTGTCTGGGGTTAAACAAATGTATAATACAAAGGTAACAGCACAAAATAAATTAAGATATAAATGCCAAGGTTATGCTACATTATGTGCACACAATACTAACAAAACCGATTACAACCAAACGTTTGCGGTGTTAGATTCGTAATCTTTTCTGACAACAACATACACGCACTCTAAAACCGAAATAAATACAGATAAACATGACAGGATAATGTAAGATTCTGTGCACAAAATACCAAACAAACAGGTCATAACCATATCTTTGCTGTGTAATGTGCGTGCTCTTTTGAGATAGAAATCCTTCACCTCTTTATAACCCGAAATGACTAAGATAAAAGTGACAAAGTAATGTACGATTGTGCGCATGCAATGCCAAAGAATACATTATAACCACATACTTGCTGTGTTAGTTTCGTGCTCTTTTGTGGTAAAAACATACAAACTCACTAAAACCCGAAATAAGTAAGATATATTTGACAAGGATGTGCAACAATTAGGCCAAAAAAAAAATAGGTCTGTTTACGGTAACATAGGCCAAAAAAATAGGGTCGGTAGGTCGGGATTTTTTTTTTTTTTTTTTTTTTTTTTTTTCTTCAAAAAACCATATTTTTACGTTATTTTGCCAAAAAAACAAGATTTTTTTTTTTTTTTTCCCAAATGCCAAAAAAAAGTCTAGGGTCGCGCGAAAAAACTAGGGTCGGTCGGGTTACCGTAAACAGACCTATTTTTTTTTTTGGCCTTAGTGCAAACAGTATCTGAGCGAGATTTACATACTCGTAGCAGGCAGAAACAAGGTATAAACTCGCGCATAAATGTCAGAAATAAATAAGCTACGAATTACCATGTTCTGCACTGCTCGTACACACACATTCTCATTTTCTTACAACAACACTTCTGAACGAAACGTGAATCACTGTGTGTATATATACTCTCCCAAAAAAGAAACTTGACACAGGTAAACATTGATATTTTTTATGTTAGAGGAAAGCACCAAAGTTCAGTTGAAAGTTTGTCAGATACATTGTTGCTAACCACTAAACCACAAAAAGAACATCATTGAACAGAGAATTTACTGGGTGGTCTGGCCGTCACCAACTCCCTTGCAGACCAAACTATATGGCAGTCGACAGGAGTTGGAGAATGCGACAACATTTATCACCAGTGCTGGACTGATCGTGTAACCTCTGCGAACGCCAAGAAGAATTGCAAAAGTCTTGTCTGCACGAAAATCACGTGCATGGCGCCGTGATGTTTTTGCCTCTATCTGAGCCTCAAGTGGCAGAGATGAGAAAGCCATATCAACCGCAATTCTGTGACACTCCCTGCGCCTGCAATTAAGGTGCGGTAAATGCCACGACCAACTGAAGCCCAGTGCCATAATGCTATTGTCCGGTTGCAAGCAGGTGCAACTAATGAAGATGTTGCAAGACATTTTAGTGTGTCCCAACAAACTGTATGTGCACTATGGAACCACTTAAATGACACTTAAAGTGTACAGGACAAACCAAGGTCAGTCCGACCTAGAGTCACCACACGGGCTCAGGATCGGTATATCAGAGTGCGACAGATCCGTGAAAGTTTCACTACACCGCTACGCAGATTCCGAGGGGTGCCTCTCCCAAAAAAAGAAACTTGAAAAAATATACATCATGGCGCCATGCACATGGTTTTTGTGCAGACAATATTTTTGCAATTCAATAACAGGGCGACCACCCAGTATAGTCTTGGTTGAATGATGGTTTTTTTTGTGGTTTAGTGGTTAGGCCTAAACAAAAAATAGGTGTGGTTACGGTAACCCGACCTACCCTATTTTTTGGGGCCGACCCTATAACTTGTTATTACATTTGTCAAAAAAATACAACAACAAAAACAAGTAAACGAGTGCAGAAAACGCAATGAAAGCGAAAGCGCCCGAGTCGCACACTTATTTCATTGTCAAGTAGGTTTAATTTGTACACACTAGAAAAAAAAGTTTAAAAAAAAAAAAAGGGATTGCCTACCTTCCTACCCTATTTTGTTTTGGCTATGTTACCGTAACCACACCTATTTTCTTTTGCCTTAGCAACAATGTAACTGACAAACTTCAAACTGAATGTTGGTGCTTTCCTCCAACATATTTCAGAAAAAAACCCACAATGTTTACCTGTGTCAAGTTTCTTTGTTTGAAGAGTATACTTAGTATCACACACCCTTGTCATATACACATCTTATTTAATATCGTACATGAATAACCTGGTCATCTGTATCTTTGTCATTTCGAAATGGTCTGCGTGTATGTTTTTACCTCAAAAATAAAAGAACACAGCAAACATATGATTATGATGTAACTCTTTGGTACTGCGAGCACAGAATCGCAGATAAGGCCCAAAAAAAAATAGGTGTGGTTACGGTAACATACCCCCCCAAAATAGGGTAGGAAGGTAGGCAATCACTTTTTTTTTTTGGACATTTTTTTCTAATGTGTACAAATTAAACCTACTTGACAGGGAAATAAGTGTGCGACTCGGGCGCTTTCGCTTTCATTGCCTTTTCTGCACTCGTTTTCTTGTTTTTGTTTTGTTTGTTTTTTGACAAATGTAATAAAAAGTTATAGGGTCGGCCCTTAAAAATAGGGTAGGTCGGGTTACCGTAACCACACCTATTTTTTTTTAGGCCTAACCTTGTCATTTGTATCTTAGTTATTTCGAAATAGTCTGCGTACATGTTTTACATCAATTGAAAATAACACAGCAAACATGTTTTTGAGTCTTGTAAAAAATAATAATGCGGTTCCTACGATGTAATGCCCCCTCCCCCCCCCCCTCCCTCCAATGAGAGTAGACTTCCAGTAAAGGACGCTTGCTGTCCTTTTGCTTTAATTTTGACTACAAT
>NC_090258.1:26807048-26812620 GCF_037325665.1 Littorina saxatilis
AATAAAACAATACAATGGACAATAACATAACGAAAATAAAAGTTAAAAACATAAACCGCTAAACTGCTCTCTTTCAAAATAATGTTGTTTTAAAAATATACACAATATGCCTTCACATGCAAAGACGGAAATAGGCATAACTTGTGACACTTTTAATAAATCCGAAACAATTTTGAAACCCATAAAACAAAAAGTAGACACACGTTTTACCCTCTACCCTCATCTCTCTTCTGTCATGGAATGATATATTTGAACAAGTAAATGTTTGCCTTGAATACAGTGTAAATGAAGATATAATGATCAGATTCATTTGACCCCCCTCCCTCGATGAATGTTCTGTTACACTTTTGAAATATATACGAAAATACAGACTCCTAACTTCAGCTCTCATACATTGAAAAAAGTAAAACAGCAACCACAAAGGTACAATCGTGACTAAGAATTTAAACTTGCCCTTTGCCACATTGTTGCATGCAGATTTGTTTTTACCGTTAACTACCTTGTAAGCGTCCAGTAGCAAGCAGACGCCCAACCATACTTCATGTCAACAACTGTGTATAGGATATAATACCTTTTAACCACCCCCATCCCTTCCACGCCACCCCCCCTCCCACACACACACACACACACACACACAAAGGTACAAAAAAACAGTTTCTTAAAGATTTTAACCTCTTCGCAAAATACTGAGATATAATTCCAGTGAATAATGACAATATGCTGCGATGAGGTCATACCGTTGAGTTCATTCTTTTGCTACTGCAGTCTCTGCAGTGGACGAAGAAATGAAAGACTCATCTAGTGTTTAAGAGGTCGACCTAGGTTGATTTAAAGAGATCGAATGAACGGACTTTTTTTGTTTTAATACGCAGTGTTTGACACGTATCTTACCACCATCACCCACCCCATCCCCCCTCTCTCTCTCGCCAGTCACTGTCTCGAAGTGATCGTGTGAAGCGCAGAAGAACAAAGATCAGTTGCATGTAGGTTCTCCAGAACTGGCATTTTATGCGGAAAACTGGCAAAGAAGAGACCATAGAGCTTTCAAAGTGAGTTTGTCGGCATTGTTTGTGGGAGCTGTGGTTTCTCCAATGCTCAAGATTTCGTCAAGTCATGAAGATTTTATGTACCGCCCAAGGAGTACTGTATCAGAGCTCCTTGGTACCGCCCAATCACCTCCAAAAAGTGTACCCCCATATTTCGAACTTTTCCGTTTGCGTTGACATATTGCAGCATTTTGGTCTCGCAGTACAGATGCTTGTCAAACGCCTTCAAATAGTTTTGTCATTGCTTGACATTTCATGATCACTGTCCAAATGGTGGCAAAGACAGGGGCTGGAGCCTGTTATGAGCGGACATGGGCCAACTGAATACTCACCTCCCTGGAACTTCTTCTCCATCTGGCTGCTGTCTTAGGCAAGTCAGCAACTGCACACTATGATAATGTCTTGTCCTCAGGCTTGTTCAACTAATGTCAACGTTTTCATAAAATGTTATATCATAGATTCAGATTCACTCACTGATGAAATATGTGTCCCCTGGTCTGCCGATATTTCCTCAAATGGACTTTGTTGGCGTTTACGCAGTTATGCAAAATTTGTGTTGCTACTAAAGGACGCATAGCACACTTTATGCCAGACGAGTTTCTTCTTATTCTTCTACGTTCGTGGGCTGAAACGCCCACGTACACTCGTGTTTTTGCACGAGTGGATTTTACGTGTTTGACCGTTTTTACCCCGCCATTTAGGCAGTCATACGCCGCTTTCGGAGGAACCATGCTGGGTATTTTCGTGTTTCTATAAGCCAACGAACTCTGACATGGATACAAGATCTTTCCACACGAAGGGGGGTAAGGTACCAGCAGGTCTGCACATAAGTTGACCTGGGAGATCAGAAAAATCTCCACCTTAACTCACCATGCGCGGCCGGGATTCGAATCCACGACCTACCGCATTGGTGGCCGGCGTCTTACCACAAACCCAGCTTTAGTGCCCGTCTAGAGCTAGATGAGCTGATTTTTTGATAAATAACGCTTTATTTTCTGATTTCAAATGCTTTTGGGATATATGGTCAATATTCTGTAGCCTTTCTACAATGATGTCAGTAACGTTGCGCAGGGAATTCTACGTTACCGTTCTCAGCAGATTTCTATTTTGCTTGTTTTCCGCAACTCCTGGCAACAATTGCTGAGTCTGAGTCAATTCAAGAAGCTTTCTCACGACTTATAGATGGTTACATGTTGCTGAATTTCACAATGTCAAGAGTCTTGAAACCAACTGTTAAGACTGAAAGGATTACAGACCTACGGAATATGCAAAATAACTTAAAAATGTCAAATAATCGCCTTTTCCATTTGTCCAACAACAATAAAACATTTTTCAACGCCTTTATCACATTAATAAACATAGAAAAAGACACTAAATGTACCTACAAACACCAACTATGAGCGAAAATGTGTGAACATTCCTGTTTCAATGTCCGCCATTTTGTTTTCATTATGGCGGCCAAATAATTAGTGGCGCAAGGTGACATCCCCTGTGGAGATGTTCACGGACATCTAATTGAAGCATCCAGATGGGATGTCAGCTTCTAACAAGCAAGGTTGACCAAGTTCACCATGTCCAACTTAAGCAATTTGTCTATTTGAGAAAGAGAGAGAGAGAGAGAGAGAGAGAGAGAGAGAGAGAGAGAGAGAGGGAGAGAGAGAGAGAAGGAGAGAGAGAGAGAGAGAGAGAGAGAGAGAGAGAGAGAGAGAGAGAGAGAGAGAGAGAGAGAGAGAGAGAGATATGATGATGATGGAACTTTATTTTTCAAGGATAGAGGTTTAAGGCGACGCCTTTTCTTACAACCGGTCCTTACTTCTAATACAAATGTCTAATAAATGATAAACAAGTAAAGCAACATGACAAATAAACAAAGTAAACGAACGAATCAGCAAACAGTCGACAAGTAAGCAAACAAGCAAATAAACATAAACAACAAAATGACCAAGTAAGCAACATACAAATCGAAAGCGAAACATGCAACATGTTAATTGAGGTTACACATGTAAAGTGATCGACGGTAAAATTCACACGATACCAACGTATACACTAATGCTAATAATGATTATATGGTGTAAGTGATGATGATGATGAAGATGTTGTTGATGATGATGATGATGATGATGATGATGATGATGATGATAATGATGATGATGATGATGATGATGATGATGATGATGATGATCAAGTGATGATGATGATCAAGTGATCAAGAGAGAGAGAGAGAGAGAGAGAGAGAGAGAGAGAGAGAGAGAGAGAGAGAGAGAGAGAGAGAGAGAGAGAGAGAGAGAGAGAGAGAGAGACTCAGACTCAGACTCAGACTCAGAACTTTATTACAAAAGGATAAAGGTTTTAGGCAAAGCCTATTCTTCCAACCTGTCCTTTATACAACACATAAAGACAGACACACATTACAAAATATAAAATAAGAGAGAGAGAGAGAGAGAGAGAGAGAGAGAGAGAGAGAGAGAGAGAGAGAGAGACAGAGAGACAGACAGACAGACAGACAGGCAAGACACAGACAGACACAGACAGAGATAGTCCTAGCATGCTTTCTCCCTCAAAACGCAGTTTGTGTACCAAGAACATTTGGCACAGAATATGGAGTATGGTTTATGTCAGTAACCCCTCCCCCCCCCTCCCAACCCCCCTCTCCCCCCCCCCCCTCGTCTCCACACATGATGCCAAGTCATAACCTTAAACAGCCTGCTGCTTCCTCTGATTAGTAATATAGTGAACAGGCGGTTACTGCGCATACACCTAATACCCCCCATGTGAGACATCTTGTTCTTTGATGTTACTGAGTTGTTCCAACAAAATGCGTAGATTTGTTTCCGTGTATTTCTCTCACATTCGTCCCATAAAATAACAAACGACTTTGAGTGAATAAGTAACGAAACAAAAACACGCCACGAAGATATTAATTCACCAATAAAGAAGTTATGGTGTTGATGTTTGGTATGTGACCAAGTGGAGGGACGGGCTTTTCCCGTGTTGAAACCTGGTCAGATCTGAGATGGTGAGCCAAGCTCGAAAAGGAGTTGGCCTTAAAAAGATGTGTCTGAGTTTTATTGTGTCTGTTTTGTCGCATATCGATCAGACCACTTTGACTATTAAAAAAACAAACAAACTGTTCTTTGTGTGTGTGTGTGTGTGTGTGTGTGTGTGTGTGTGTGTGTGTGTGTGTGTGTGTGTGTGTGTGTGTGTGTGTGTGTGTGTGTGTGTGTGTGTGTGTGTGTGTGTGTGTGTGTGTGTGTGTGTGTGTGTGTGTGTGTGTGTGTGTGTGTGTGTGTGTTTGCACCCTTTCCTGAACAGCGTCCTCATTTAAACCTTCTGTTTGCCAAGAGCCAACCCAAACATTCATTGAGGGAAGCGACAAGGGACATAAAACCGGATTGTTTCGTGCAGTTGCGCCCCTTGCTGACAGAGCTGTCTTCGGGTCTCGTCTCGAGTTTTGCTTACAAAGGAAACAGCAGTGTATGGCGGCCAATTCTTGCCAAAAAGAATAATGTAGAGAACAATTCCATTTCAGTTAGCAATAAAAGTGCCTTTGTCCCAGTTTTTAGTGAGAATTGCCCATGTTTAACTTATCAAGCAACAAAGGTAGGCCTACGCGTCCGTACGTTTGTAGGATTTAGAGAGTTAGAGGGTTGATTTCTACAATAAGAGGAATGCTGTACAAAGATTCTCGCCAAACATCAGCAAACTTTTTTTCGGTAATTTCGTTTCTTGCCAAGTTAAACAATAGCGTTTCTCACTGAAAACTATGTCAAATGCACGTGCTATATCGACGTCTTCTTTACGAGGATGCATGGAGTTGCTTAACTTCGTATGCTTTGTATTATGTCAGGTCTGAGATTCCGAATATCTATCATTTACCCTTGTTGGACATGGCGTTTATATTCGTCCCTTTCTTTCTCACATTGAATAAATCTTGATGCTTAAATGTATCACTCCAATGAATATCATGCGTCTTGAAAAATGAATAATTGTGACTAATTATATGGATTTTGTATGATCAATATCGCCTTAGCAGCATCTCAGTAGAACATAAAACAGTGAATAACAATTACCAAACATAATAACAACAATCAGAACAGTATTCTTCGGTACCATCACCCTTGGCGCTACAGGGCTGCTATCGAATTTAATTTCCATCTGCACTTGCAAGCAACAGTCGAAGAGCGCAAACAGTCTAAATCGAATGCAGCAACATGTCTACACGGGACTGAGGAATTTTATGACAATTGTGCACGGCTCTGCAGAGGAATTGGAAACTTCTGCAGTCGGTAAATAACGGGAATGGGGTCCCGAGTTGGTCTATATGGTCCGCTGGACCCAAAAAGCAACAACTATCAAATCAAATCAAATAACGGGGATTAAAGTTAGGAGAGAGGCGGGGGGAGAGAGAGAGAGGGAGGGAGTGAGAGAGAGAACTAATCTCAGAACTCAGAAAGTTTATTGTTTAGGCCAACTGACCCGTTACAACCGGTACATATATCAAGCATGACAGCCTCTCTCTCTCTCTC
>NC_090258.1:26812820-26822820 GCF_037325665.1 Littorina saxatilis
TTTTTTTTAGTGTGAAATAAAAGCCGGAGATTTGCTTCGTTTCTTTGCTGCGACACAAAACCAAAACCAACTATAGATCTGCTGGTGACATTATGAGTTCGTTTTCGACATTGCAGTGAAGTTGCGTGGATCTTCGACGATTCCCGTTCGGTTTAATGTGGATAGAGCTTTGATTGAATGTAACTGCTTTGAAAAGTTACAACATGAGTCCTTGGGATCGATGTTTTTCGGTAAACTTCTTCGTATCCTTGACTTTACTTTTGACTTGAACAGATCCAGATCGGCTGGGGCTGTTAATCACCTACACAGATCTATATGAAGTTGACTCGACACGGCGAACCGCCGAATCCGTGCCCTCTCGTCGGTCCAAATCCAAATCCCTTACCAGCCTCAGACCCCACCTCACCATTCTAACCTCACTGGCGCACTATGTGTGATTATCCCTTCCTCATGTGTGTGTGTGTGTGTGTGTGTGTGTGTGTGTGTGTGTGTGTGTGTGTGTGTGTGTGTTGTTTGTTGTGTGAGTGCGTGCCGGCGGGCGGGCGTGTGTGTGCCCGTGTGTCTTTGTGTCTGTGCATGTCGTCTTGAGTGCGAGAAAGCGAAGTTTTCAGAAATAGTGACAGATAAATAGTTTAAGAAAGGAATCTACTAAGTGAGAGTGGGTGTCCATTACGGCATTGTGAAGCTTTGTTTGTCTGTTTGTTTATGTGTTCGCCGTGTGTATGTGTGTCACAGTTAATATGTGTCCATTTGGTGCGTTTGGCTTCATAGTTCCTTCATACGAGTAACTTTGTTAACAGTTCATTATTCGGACACAGATTAACAAGTTATAGAATGTTCGTGTAGAACAGACACTTAGCCACAAAAAAACACCTGGTTTTGAAATGAATTATTACCTCGATTCCGTTCAAAGGAGCTTTCCCCAAACACCTTTTTAACAATATCCAATTGATCTATGAAGATATGGGTCCATGCGACCCCGAGGCAGAGGATGCCTGTTTGCGGACAGGGGGAAATTGAGAAGGGGGGGAGGACCGATACTATAAACCCCAACCTGTGTACACATTGCTAACAGGAACCTGTGCACAAAATGTGTAATGTATCTCACGACAGATTATTTTTTCGGGGAGGGGGGGGGGGGGGGGGCGCATTCTTATGATTAGCCTAAGTCGCTTCGCGTCCTCAATTTAGACTTTTGAATTCAAAGTACACCCCTTTTACAAAGTAACTGATTCACCCATGTGTGTCGTGTGTATGTGCGTGTGTCTGTGTGCTTGTCTGTGTGTTTGTGTGATTGTAGTGCGATTCAGAGACACCTACTGGACAGATCTTCATGAAACTCTGTCTCCAGTTGGAAATGTCCTCCCTGTTGTGGATGGTAGGAGCGGGGTTTTGGACAAGGGGGACATTTCCAACTTGAGACGAAGTTTGAGGTAACGTGATGCATTATAACTGAAATACACAATTAGTAGTGCTCCAATATGCAAGTGTGTTCGTATTATCAACTGATAAAAAGTGTGTCCGTAGATTTTGGTTACGCGTCGCAGTGTTAGCTGTGTACGACCTCCCACAGTCCAATGCCGCGAATTGTTGTTACAGCCCCTGACTTTTTTATGTACGGAATCCGGTAGTCTTTTTGTTGTTGTTAAATAATTATGTATCGATTGGAGATTGGATTTCCCTTCTTTGAGTCATGTGACGTCAGAGGCCGACAAAACTTTATAATTTGGCTTTTCAGGTTGACCGAAACTTCAAAGGAACTCAAAAAAAAAAACGTCATGTGTTTGATTGCATGTGTGTGTGCTGTTCAATGTCAAAACAACAACAAAGTGAGTACATGACGTGTGTTTTGTAGTTCCTTTGAAGTTTCGGTCAACCTGAAACGCCCAAATATGAAGCTTCACATGTGTTTGATTGCATACATGTGGATTGCATGCATGTGTGTGTGTGTGCTCGTTCAATCGTCAAAACAACAACAAAGTCATAAGTACCTGAAAGGAATTCGATCGATACATAAATGTTATTTGCGTGTTTGACCAAAATATGACATTTTACACAGATCTCGACAGTCATTGTTCACCTCGACCGCTAGCGCGGTCTCGGAGAACAATGACTGTCTCGATCTGTGTAAAATGTCATATTTTGGTCAAACACGCAAATAACGTATAATATTGCCAAACGTTATGACATTTTGGGATAATTGAACGAGTTTCAATACACATTTGCTGAGCACCTGTGTGCTAAAAGGAAATGTCGTTTGTTTTTATCAAAACTCAAAACTAATTTTCAATGTTTATTCGTGCAAACCGTCACACAAACATGCGTGCCTCTATGAGTATGCGTGTGGCTGCTTTCGTAGTTCAGGCTAGATTACAAGTCAGCTGTGTTAGGGTGCAAGCCTTTTGATAATTTACCCCACACCAAATCCCCCCCCACCCCCACACACCCCGATACCTGTCAAATTCCCTCAAAATGCAAGAACAATTCCGTTACCTTAGATCATCAACAGAAAATAATCCTCCGGATCCTAAAGATCAGGACGAAAACATAGCGAAACACTTTAGATATCAGATACCGACTTTATATGTAATGCGCTTCAAAATCATATTTGAGAGAGAGAAAGAGAGAGAGAGAGAGAGAGAGAGAGAGAGAGAGAGAGAGAGAGAGAGAGAGAGAGAGAGAAAGAAAGAGAGAGAGAGAGAGAGAGAGAGAAAGAAAGAAAGAGAGAGAGAGAGAGAGAGAGAGAGAGAGAGTGTGTATGCATGTATTCCAATTGTAAATAGTCAGAAATATAGTTATTGACTGTGTACTTATTCTTATCGCTATGAGGGGTTGGTTTGCTTGTATGTGTGTGTGTGTGTGTGTGTGTGTGTGTGTGTGTGTGTGTGTGTGTTTGTGATTACTGGGGTGGGCGGGTGGTGGAGGGGGGGTGGTATTGGATCTGGGGGAGGGAAGGGGGGGGGGGGGGGTTGGCAGGGGGTATCGGTGCACTAAAGGCACCAAGTGTTTGGGTGTATGTGTTTGTATTGCGATTCAGAGAAAACTACTATACAGATTTTTATGAAACTCTGCACACAGTACCCACACTTCTCCCTACCGCCTGACCTACTGGGCTCCCAAATGAATGTTTTTATCAATTTTTGTCAGTCAAGATATGGGGGTGGGGGTGGTGCGGGTATAATTGTGGAGTAAGCAATAAGAAAACACCTTATGGTTTTCTTAGGTATTGCAACGGTATATAGTGAAGTTAGCTGTGTTCAAATTTGTTTATGATCTGTCGAGCCAATTTTGTGTTACAACGTTTTTGAGTGATAATTGTAAGTGTACGCTCTCGCCAATCCTGGATAATTTTCGGCATGCACATTGATAAGTACCGTATTATAATAAAGTGATACTCTCCATTCTTTTATCTACACAAAGTAATGTTTTATTTATCTTTTCTAAAGATAAAAATGTCAGTTAGGATTGTCATGTATATTGCTAGGCAAGCATATCATGTTCCATTTAGAGATAGCTCCATTAGAGTGAGTCTATTAGCTAAAGGTCCAAGGGACAGCACTCCGTATGAATAGGACAAGAGTTGTGGTTCTTGATAATAAATCATGGCCGAACCAACACTATGTCTCCGCCTCTCTGTATATAAACCCACAAACACAACATGGTGTCAGAAGTGGGGTTTGTCAAGAACGTTTGGACTGAAAGATAAGTCACTCAAGCATAATATTAGACTATGGAGGGAACTGGTAGCTATCCAAGATTCAATTGGGAAGCAAGAGATCTAGTGGGGGAATGGAATTCTTTCAAAGATCACGTGTCTTTCATGTTCAAGGGACCACTGAAAGCCAAAACAGAAGAAGACAAGGAACTTAGTCGATAAATATCGACAGGGGGCCGACAAATGGTTTAAATGGGAAATGTGTGTATATGGGTGTGGGTTTGAAACAAACAAACAAACCAACCCATGTGAACCCCGGGCCGCAGGCCTTCGATGTAGTGATTGAAAAAAAAGGATGTTCTCAAATGGTTCAATTCTCATTTGGTCTGATTCTCAAATGGTACCGGTATACTCCCCCCCCCCCCCCCTGGCCGCAGGCCTAGGAGTAAAATTTTATAGACACTGACCTTCTTCCCAGGGGTCATTGACCCAGTTTTAGCTATGAGAGGTGGTTCGCCCAGAGGCTGTAGAGTATACTGGGGCGGTCTCTTTGATGTCTTGAGAGGAAACTTGGCCAGGGTAGTACATGCACCAGAACTGGTGGACACCAAGGACAAACATGAAATCGAAGCAGTTTGCTTTCAGAGGGAACGGTCGTCAGCAACTCAAACTTCTCTGTTTTCTTTTTTTTTTTAATCTGACTTTCTTTGTGGCCCCCTGACTCCGCCCCCCTCCCTCTGTAAGGACCCCCCTCCACAAGGACCGATTTTTGTCAACATTTTAAAGGTCGCTAGAGAGGGGTTCCACTGTATGACCTAACCGCTACTGGCAGACGGCCTCAATCTTCACGCGCAAAGACGAGATTAATAGGTGCTCGGTTTTGGTATTTTGAATTACATTACATTAAACCTTTGTTGGGTTTCATGGTCATGGCAACAGCCATAATAATATTACATGATGTATAATATCATATTTCAGCATATGTGAATTACATGTCATCATACTAAACTGTCATACATTTTTATTCCTACATTATTCTGATTGATCACAACCAAACCTACTATCATTGGACACATCCAAATGCAAGCGCCTGTTCTTGACAATTTAGATCAGTGCAATTTCCTGGGTCGGGCTTTGCCACAGACACTCACGGTTTGGCCTGTAGGTAAAATGTACAATGTATTTTCTGATTTGTGCACAAAAGCTTTTTTTCTTTTTTCTTTTTTTTAACATAACAATGTTTAATGTCACTGTATGTTTAAAAGACCATGGTCATATTTGTAAAAAAAATGTTAAATTAGAAAATAAATAACATTTTGGTTCATGATTTTTCCTACACCTGTGCTAAAAATAAGAAATAAAAATGTCGGGTATATAAGTCACTCAAATACAGCTAGGTATGAATGGCTCGGTTTGAGTTTGTTGCAGTTGACCCTGCACAAAGCGACATATCATGTTTTTGTTGAACAATTTTGACGTCACCCCTCCCATAGGGTGACGTATTTCACAACTTCCTGTGTTACACAAACTCTGTGATGACCAATTTTGACGTCACCCCTCCCAGAGGGTGACGGATTTCACAACTTTCTACAGATGAACAATTTTGACGTCACCCCTCCCATAGGGTGACGGATGTCACAACTTCCTGTGTACACAAACTGATGACGTATTTCACAACAAAATGGCGCTGCCCATGGTCAACCTCGAAACTATCCGTATAGAATGGGGGCGTCCTCGCCCCCATAAAAAATGTTCCTATCTAATGTTATGGGTTGGAGAGAAGGGTAGGAAAATCTTCTCAACCTGGACATTGAGTGATGAGCAGCAGAAAAAGTTGCAGAACTACTACGATGGTTTCAAAGCCTACGTTCAGCCCAAATCAAACCCAATCTTTGCAAGGTACAAATTTCACAGCAAGGTACAGGCACCAGATGAAACGTGTGAACAGTTTGTAACAGAACTGAAATTGCTTGTGAAAGAATGCGAGTACGGAGACAAAGAAGATGAGGTAGTGAGAGACAGAATAGTGTTCGGAACAAAATCAGACAAAGTGCGTGAGAAACTCATTGATATTGGGAAAGATCTGACTCTAGAGAAAGCTATTGAGATAGCCAGAGTGGATGAAATGTCAGTGAAACAGCTGAAAGAAATGAATTTGTCAGCTGAAGCAGCCGTTCATGCAGTTAGGCATAGAGAGAGAACGAATGCACAAAAGACGTCACGCAGCTGCGACAAGAACAAAGGTACACATGCACCTAGCGAACACAGAGCTACGGCACAGAAGAAATGCGGTAGGTGTGGCATGAAGCACACACAAGATGCGCAATGTCCTGCGATAGGAAAAGAATGCAGAAAATGCATGAAACCAAACCACTTTGCGAGCATGTGTAGGGCCAGAACAGAGCAAACACACAGCTCAAAGAGAAGAAACAAAGTACACACACTAGACGATAGTGACAGTAGCGACACAGAGGATGAAGTGCAAGCGTACTCGTTAGGTACAATCGGCACTGCAGAAATGAATACAGTGGATTCCGGATGGTTTCAGAAACTGGAAGTAGAAGATAAAACAGTCAATTTTCAGTTAGATACTGGAGCAAAATGCAATGTCATTTCTGAGAAAACGTTCAAATCTTTCAAAGGAAAGAAACTGGAAAAGTCAAAGGTCAAGCTTACGTCATATTCAGGCCATAACATCAAGACACTAGGTTCGACGAAACTGACATGCAAGTTCAAGAAAGAAGAGCATGAAGTGAAATTCTATGTCACAGAGATGGATAGTACAGCGATACTTGGTCTGGAAGCTTGTCAGAGATTAGGACTGATCCAGAGAGTAGACACAGTGCAGTCAAGCATGACGCAAGAGGTTAAAGGAGATCACCCTCAGCTAGATGTTAAAGGAGAATACCCAGATTCTTTTGAAGGTTTAGGTTGTCTCCCAGGAGAGGTTCATCTCAAAGTTGACCCAGATGTACAGCCAGTAGTACACGCACCCAGAAAGATACCAGTTGCGCTACACAAGAAAGTTAAAAGTGAACTGAAACGTATGGAAAAGGAAGGCGTTATCACAAGACAAGAAGAACCTACTGACTGGGTGAACAGTATGGTAGTGGTAGAAACGCCAAAGAAAACAAGAATCTGCATAGATCCACGAGATCTGAACAAAGCTATCAAGAGAGAACACTATCCAATGAAGACGATAGAAGAAGTTGTTCAGAACATGCCAGGAGCAAAAGTTTTCTCTAAACTAGATGCAACATCTGGTTATTGGCAGCTCAAGTTGGACGAAGAGAGTTCCAAGCTGTGTACATTCAACACACCATGGGGGAGATATAGATTTCTCAGGTTACCTTTTGGAATAGTTTCAGCTAGTGAAATATTTCAGAGAGTCATGTCTCAGATGGTAGAAGACATAGAAGGCGCAGAAGCTGTCATGGATGATGTTGTCGTGTCGGGATCCAACACGAAAGAGCATGACAAACGACTGAAGAAAGTCATGGAGAAAGCAAAGTCGTACGGTCTCACGTTCAACGACTCAAAGTGCGAGTTTCACAAGTCAGAAATCTCGTATGTAGGGCACATACTGTCAGGTGAAGGTCTGAAAGCAGATCCAGAGAAGATCAGAGCAGTTCAGAAGATGAGCAGTCCTCAGAACAAGAAAGAACTGATGACGTTCCTAGGGTTCATTCAGTACTTAGGAAAGTTCTTACCCAACTTGGCAGATGTGAGCAAACCACTCAGAAAACTGACAGAGAAAGATGCAGTGTGGAAGTGGACAAAGACAGAGGAAGAGAGTTTCAAGAAGCTGAAGAAGCTAGTGACGGAAGCACCAGTACTGAGGTACTATGACCCAGCAAAACCTCTGACACTATCAGTTGATGCGTCATCCACAGGATTAGGTTGTTGCCTCATGCAGGAAGGTCAGCCGATCGCGTACGGGTCAAGGGCACTGACAAAGACACAACAGAACTATGCGCAGATAGAGAAGGAAACACTTGCAGTAGTGTACGGATGTGAGAAATTTCACACATACGTGTATGGTAGAACAGTAGAAGTAGAGACTGATCACAAACCATTGCAGTCCATCTTTACAAAACCACTACACAAAGCACCTGTTCGTCTGCAGAGATTCATGTTGCAGCTACAGAAGTATGACCTCAAGGTGAAGTACAAACCCGGGAAAGAAATGTACGTCGCAGATACGCTCAGCAGATCGTACCTCCCAGAAACAAAAGAACAGTTGATTCCAGAGAAAGAAATCAATGCTATCAACCCAAGGTCACACTTGCCCATCTCAGATGAGAAATATGCAGAATTTCAGAGAGAAACAGCAAATGACGTAGAACTGACAGAACTCAAAAAAGTCATCTTGAAGGGTTTCCCAGAGAACAGAAGAGATGTCCCAGAATCAGTTAGAGCTTATTGGTCATTCCGAGATGAGCTTACATACACAGACGGTCTGATTTTCAGAGGGCTCAGATTAGTCATTCCCAAGAAGCTTCAAGTAGATCAGCTGCAAAGAATTCATTCATCACATTTAGGCATAGTGAAATGCAAGAGCATGGCCAGAGAATTGGTATTCTGGATAGGTATGTCGTCACAGATTGAAGACATGGTCACAGCATGTAGAGTTTGCGCAGAAAACTCCAGAGCTAACCCCAAAGAACCAATGATACCAATGGACATTCCAGATAGACCATGGGCAAAGATCGCAGCAGATTTGTTCGAGCTGAACAAGACACACTATTTGATAACAGTAGATTACTACTCCAAATGGCCAGAAGTCATTACACTGAACAGTCTCAACACCAAAACAGTCGTTGGCCACATGAAAAGTCAGTTTGCAAGATTTGGAATAGTAGATGAGTTGATCACAGACAACGGACCACAGTTTGCAAGTGCTGAATTCGCAGAGTTCATGAAAGAGTATGAAATCAAACATACCACCACAAGCCCTTACCACCCTCAAGGTAACGGTCAAGCAGAAAGAATGGTCCAAACAGTGAAGAATCTGATGAAAAAATCCAAAGATCCTCACAGATCACTCCTAGACTACAGAAACACACCATTAGACACAGGAAAATCACCTGCAGAATTGTTTCTAGGCAGAAAACTGAAAACAACACTCCCAACAAGAGCAGAACTGTTGAAACCAGGAAAACAGCAGAACAAGAAGAATCACAAAGATTTGATTGCTCGCCAGAAGAAGCAGAAAGAGTACTTTGACAGAAAAGCCAGTGGCAATTTGACAAAACTCAGAGCAGGAGATCCAGTCATGATGCAGTTTGGTAACAGATGGAAGAAAGCAGAAGTAGTTACTCCTCATTCTACACCAAGATCCTATGTAGTCAGAGATGAACAGAATGTAGAGTACAGAAGAAACCGCAAAATGCTCAGACCAACAAAGGTAGCATCCAGAGACAGTGATTCCAACAGAACAGTTACCATGCCAACTACTGATCAGAATGTGAAAGACTCAAATCAGAAAGAAAAAGAAAAGAAAATAGGAACTGAACAGATTCCAGTACAAACTGATGACAAGAACATGGTTGAAAACAAAGACAGCGCAGTAACAACCAGATCCGGAAGAGTTGTCAAACAACCCAAGAAATACAGTGATGAGTACACATGAACTGAGTAGGTACAGCTGACAGTAATGATGATGAAAGTATGCCAGACAGCAGAGAATGATAACCAGAGTAATGGTACTATTTTTATTTCAGAAAGTTATGAATAGTTCAGTTGTATTTTTTATTGATTATGATTTACAGTATTGATTAAGAAAGATTCAGAATATGAATAAGAATGTATGCTGGAGATAAAGAATGTTTGAAGACAGATTTTATTTTCAATTGCTCAGAGACACTAAATGAACAGAAGATTCATTCACGCAATGTTTGAAACAATGACTATGTACAAGATGTTTGTAACACATGTCAAAACAACATTCACATCATATAAACATGCAGACACAATGATAATGTCTTGAAGATTTTATTATGTTTATTGGAGTGCAAAACATTGTCCATCTTTAGGTGATGTAGGTAAACATTATAGAATTATAACCAGAGTGTGAATGTGTAACAAATCCATTGTCAGTATGAATGCTGAAATTGTCAGTATGAAAGTTCAATGT
Organism: Littorina saxatilis; assembly: GCF_037325665.1. NCBI lineage: Eukaryota > Metazoa > Mollusca > Gastropoda > Littorinimorpha > Littorinidae > Littorina > Littorina saxatilis. The sequence goes on from NC_090258.1 coordinate 26,822,612, forward strand.
GTGAATAAGAACATTGTTATAAGTGAAGTTTTACAAGAGTAAGTTTAAAAGTTTTGTTTCTGTTCAAAGTGTTAATTAAAAGAAAATAAATGTAGGCCCACATAATTTAGTAAAAGATAAAGATTCAAAATCTAGATGTACATCCAAGTTGAAGAAAATATCTAGAAGTATTTTCTTATTTGTAAAAGAGAGGATGTCATGTATATTGC
>NC_090258.1:26832820-26837820 GCF_037325665.1 Littorina saxatilis
GCTATCCCTAGAGAAATAATTTTGGGGTGGAGTTTGATATGACGGCCGATAGATATTGTGAGTGTGTGTAGGGGGTGTAGTGTGTGTGTGTGTGTGTGTGTGTGTGTGTGTGTGTGTGTGTGTGTGTGTGTGTGTGTGTGTGTGTGTGTGTGTGTGTGTGGAAGAAGGGAGGTAGTTTGTGTGCGTGTTATGTGTTTGCGAGGGGGGGGGGGGGCATCAAGGATAAGGATTTTGCAGAGCTGTGTCGGTCGCTGTGTATTTGATTTTGGTATATCTTACTGTCTTTTGAGAATTTGCTCATGCAAATTCGGGCTGCTATCCCTGGGGGTAGCGTACAGCGACATGGTCGCACTACTCTTTTTACATGTAGTCAAGTTTTGACTAAATGTTTTAACATAGACGGGGAATCGAGACGAGGGTCGTGGTGTATATATGTGTGTGTGTCTGGGTGTGTGTGTATGTGTAGAGCGATTCAGACAAAACTACTGGACCGATCTTCATGAAACTTCACGTGAGAGTTCCTGGGTATAATACCCCCCCCCCTCCCCTTTTTCGATTATATGTCTTTGATGACGTCATATCCGGCTTTTGGGGATTGTTGATGCGGCACTGTCACGCCCTCATTTTTTTAACTAAATTGATTAAAATTTTGGTCAAGCAATGTTTGACTCAGTCCGGACTTTGGTATTGCATTTCAGCTCAGAAGCTTTATAATTATTTAATTAGTTTGCTCATTAAAGTTGTCATTAAAAACGATTTTTCCCTTACAGATTAAAAAAAAACCCATTGCATTGTATATATTCCCCGTTTTCTCCTGAATTCCAAAATATATAGATATGTTATGTTTACTAGAAAAACGCGCTCATAATTAAAGAAAATAGGTCGAGTATAATGTTCGCATGCTTCGCGGAGACGAGCGTGAGCTGTCTCGGTGTTCGGGGAAGTTTAGCCGAGATTCTCTGAATGTAGTCTCGGCGATGACTGGTTTTTGGTGTTTATCTTTTAGTTTGATACCTACAGATTGAATAAATGTGTTTCTATCGCTTCACGCGACGTGTTGTTCTTCTCCTACATGCGTGTATTCGTGTTTCAAGGCCCGAGACTTTCGCTCTCACCTTGGGATCTTTATCGTGCGCATACGGGGGTGTTCGGCCACCGATGAGAGTCTGCACAAAGTTGACAGTGGGGAAATTATACCCTTGCCGAACGTGGGGGATCGAAGCCACGCCGATAGCGACAACTGGTTCCAGAGCCAGCGCCTCTACCGACCGAGCTATCTCCCCTCAATAGCCATGGGTTTACGTTCTTTGTTTTAGTTGTTTTTTGTTTTTGTGTGTTCTTTTGGACGTTTTGTTTACCAATGGATCTCTCGTCGTGGCAGCTTTGCTTACCGCCCCCCCCCCCCCCCCCCCCTCCTGCCTCTAATGAAAATATACTTGCACACGCTCATGCATACTCTCTGTCTATATTTCTCTCTCTCTACACACACACACACACACACACACACACACACACACACACACACACACACACACACACACTCAGCCAATAAAACCTCCCAGAATTCCATTTTCTCATGGTGTCCTCTCATTTCCGTCTTTTGTCACACACTTCGGGGTCTGCTCTCTCCGCACTGCCAATAATTCCACGATCAATGTTATCGCTGGCGAAAGTAAACGAAAAACAATCACTCGGGATTTATTTATTTTTCTAAGAAAGGAGCGTTTGATTTGGGTCTCAGAACTGAAGACAGATTGGATTCTGCTTCGTTGGCTTGTGCCGTCGGTCGCCACACACCCTGGCTTTGCTGCAGGCGGCATATTTCTGTTACACGCAGGGTGTCTCTTTGATCCAAAGTGCAAGTCTGTGTTTTATTAAGGCGTTTTAACTACCTCTGATTAGTGTTTTTCTTCTTCTTCTTCTTCTTCTTCGTTCATGGGCTGAAACTCCCACGTTCACTCTTGTTTTTGCACGAGTGGGTTTTTACGTGTAATTATGACCGTTTTTTACCCCGCCATTCAAGCAGCCATACTCCGATTCCAGGGGAAGCATGCTGGGTATTATCGTGTTTCTGTAACCCACCGAACTCTGACATGGAGTGCAGGATCTTTTCCGTGTGCACTTGGTCTTGTGCTTGCGCGTACTCACGAAGGGGAGATAAGGCACTAGCAGGTCTGCACATAAGTTGACCTGGGAGATCGGAAAATATTCAACCTTAACCCACCAGGCGCAGCCGTCGGGATACGAACCCACGGCCTGAGGAGGTCGGTGTCTTATCCACTATGCCATTGCGCCCGTCCAGGAGTCTCTTGGATTCTAAGTGCAAGTCTGTGTTTCATAAAGGCGCTTTAATAATAATAATAATAATAATAATGGTGATTTCTATAGCGCTTTCGAACACACAAAGCGCTTTACAAAAGCAATAACAACATCATTACCAGAATGACGCCATTGACGGAATAGAACACAATTTAACCTCCTCAGATTACTGTGTTTAAAGTTAAAGAGCACTCTTTGTTTCAAACGTTTTCTCAATGCCTGTCTGATTCGGACATATTTTTCAAAGGGTGGGTGTTTTTTGTTTGTTTGTTTGTTTGTTTGTTTGTGTCTGTGGGTCTGCGTGTTTTGTTGTATGTTGTTGTTGTTGTTGTTCATTTGGCGCTAGTCTGTCAACTTTAAAGCTTGTCATTGTTCTTTTGATTTATTCAGGTTGGCAAAGATTGAAGGCAGAAAGCAAATGATGTGCTGCAATTGTTATCTGGTTCGTCGGAGTCCAGTTTGTGTCCAAGTTTTCTCAATGCCTGTCTCTTTTGGACATATGGTGAAGCTATTTCCAGAGGTCTTTTGGTCTATGCCAATTTGTCTTAATAGTTTACTTAAAAGCTTGTTCTTGTTCCTTCCACTTATTTTGATTATCAGAGAATGAAGAAAAAGAGCGAAGGGGTTGCTGCCAATGCCATGTTGCTCGTCGGAGCTAGGTTGCAGCTGGATTTTTCTTTTGTCTATTTTCTATGCTTACATGTCCCGTGACAGTGCCCATGTCCTTTTCAAAGCTTCAACACTCCAGCCTGAAGTCTCAAATTAATTGGGTGAAGTCTACTTTACGATGCTGTGGCGCTGAATTTTCGGTATAAATACTTCGCGAGGTCTACTTTACGATGCTGTGGCGCTGAGTTTTCGGTATAAATACTTCACGAAGTCTACTTTACGATGCTGTGGCGCTGAATTTTCGGTAAAAAGACTTCGCGAAGCATTGTAAAGCAACAGAGTCTGCTTGCACGGAGACGGTATACCGACACGTGGGAGCTTCTTATACCTTATGTCTTGCGTCTCATGTCTTAAAACTAACGACGGGCGCAGTGGCCCAGTGGATAAGTAATGGATAAGACGTCGAATGTTCGAATCTCGGCTGCGCCTGGTGGGTTAAGGGTGGAGGTTTTTCCGATCTCCCAAGTCAACTATTATGCAGACCTGCTGGTGCCTTATCCCCCTCCGTGTGTACACCCAAGCACAAGACCAAGTGCGCACGGAAAAGATCCTGTAATCCATGTCAGAGTTCGGTCGGAACACAATAATACCTAGCATGCATCCCCCGAAAGCGCGCGTATGGCTGCCGAAATGGCACTCGTGCAAAAGAACGCGAGTGTACGTGGGAGTTTCAGCCCATGAACTAAGATGAAGAAGAAGAAGAAAAACTACTGTCTTGTGTCTCCTCTGTCACAGGTGGCTGTTCAGAAGATCAGCGCCCAGCCTCAGTACTGAAATGTGAGCCTCCTTGTATTGCAGCGGGATCAGCTTGCGTGGTTATATACCGGAACGTGGGGATATCTTATACCTAAGGCCTAAAAAAAAAATAGGTGTGGTTACGGTAACCCGACCTACCCAATTTTTAGGGGCCGACCCTATAACTTTTTATTACATTTGTCAACAAAACAAAACAAAACCCGAGTGCAGAAAGCGCAATGAAAGCGACAGCGCTCGAGTCGCACACCTATTTCCCTGTCGAGTAGGTTTAATTTGTACACATTAGAATTTTTTTATATTTTTGTTTAAAGTGATTGCCTGCCTTCCTACCCTATTTTTTTTGGCTATGTTACCTTAACCACACCTCTTTTTTTTGGCCTAATGCATTGTGTCTAATGTCTTAAAACTAACGTCTTGATTATGTCTCCTCTGTCCTAGGTGGCTGTTCAGAAGACCAACGTCCAGCTTTAATACTCAAGTGTGAGCCTCCTTGTAAGCCAGCGGGGTCAGCTTGTGTGGATACCAACACGTGTGACTGTCTCGGTCTACTCCTGCCCTCCTACGATCCCAACGGAACTCTCGTGGCCTGCAGCATGAACGTCAGCTCCACCACACCCATTTCGACGGCCTCCATGGAACCCGGTAAGTTGGGGGAGGGGTATGGGTGGAGGGGGGTGGACGGGGAGGGGGTGGTTTGGGTGGGGATGGTGGGGGTGATTTTAAGATTGGAAGTGTGGATTGGAAGTGTGGATGTCTTAAGTGATTTTTTGTGGTTTTTGTTGTTGTTGGTGTAAATCAAATGTTTTCCTACCCAATAATCCCTCTGTGCTAGCCCTCTGTGCTAGCCCTCTGTGCTTCATCGCGAATATGAGGTTTGATGCACATTTAGGAGGTAGTTATAATCCTGACTTAGACGATGTAAAAAATAAAATAAAAGACCGGAGAGGGGAATAGAAACAATAACAATAACACTAACAACACGTTATTAGATATTGTCCATCAAAATAAATATATTAAAATGGAACATTGTCTCCGACACGTCTAACCAGCCTGCCAACGATTATGAAATTCACTAATTGTAACAAGAGCTTTAAGGACAATCAAAAATACATAAGCACATAACACACATACGGTTTCACATTAACAGACGTACCTATTGCGAATAAACGAAAGGATACATAGATAAAGAAATAGAAGGAAAAGAAAGAATTTTTCGAGTAACATTTTACAATTTTCACAATTATTTTCGTTGCAGC
>NC_090258.1:26842820-26847820 GCF_037325665.1 Littorina saxatilis
TCGTTACAGACAGGTGGTCGTTATGCAAAGGGGAATGATATAGAGGAAAATTACTTGTTCATATATATACTCCCTTCTTTAAACAATCAAACAAACAAACAAACAAACAAATAAATACAACAAGCGTCCGTGTGTGTGTGTGTGTGTGTGTGTGTGTGTGAGTGTGTATAACTATACAAATGGGGAAGAAATCTTTACACACTTGGTAACAAATGGGGAATTTGAAAAAATGAGGAAGCCAAAAAATTCCCCATTTTTTTCAACTATATTTTGCCTCAATTTGACGGAAAGAATGTCATAACAATGTTCAAAATGACATTCTTTCCGTAAAAAAAAAATATAAAAAAAAAAAAAATTTATTTACTTTTTTCTTTTACGGAAAGAATGTCATAACAATGTTCAAAATGACATTCTTTCCGTAAAAAAAAAATATAAAAAAAAAAATTTTTTATTTACTTTTTTTTTTTACGGAAAGAATGTCATAACAATGTTCAAAATGACATTCTTTCCGTCCCCTATAGGCGACGAAATAGGTCAAATTTTGTGCCTTTTTTAGTGTAAAATTCGTCGATGCCGGACCGAGTACTGCACTCAGTGCCGTTGTAGTGCAAGTGCACTACAGAGGCACTGCGCCCAGTGCCGTTGTAGTGCAAGTGCACTACAAACGCACTATCCGTTGTGTGAATGTGTGTATTAGGAAATTCCCCATTTGTGGGTTTATACACGTATGTGTGCGTGTGTGTGTCTGTGCGTGTGTGTGTGTGTGTGTGGTGTGTGTGTGTGTGTGTGTGTGTGTGTGTTTTCATGCGTGCGTGCGCGCGTACATGTGTGTGTGTGTGTCTGTCTGTCTGTCTGTTGTGCTTGTTTGTTTGGGGGTTTTGGTGTTGTTTATTTAGACCTTGCGCTGGCCTTGTTAAGTCCACTTTCCTGAATTCATATTATTTAACCTTTCTCGTTGTGCAAGATTGAAAACCTACAAAAGGAATAAATAAGAGGAAACATTTGTCGATTTCTTTCTAGTTCAGTTCCTTTCTTGTTTTTTGTTTTGTTTTTTCTTGTTTTGTTTTTGTATTTTTCACTCCTGTAAATATCAGCCGAGCTTTAATTTAAGATGGATATAGTTTCATGCTCAGGCTTGCGAGTCTCCACATTTACGCCAAAAACGGTGTATGTCTCTGGTTCTCTTCATTTCAGCGACTTCGAGTATGCCCTTTTGTGTTTTTGTTTTGTTCATATCATGTCAATCCGATGCAATGTTTTATTGTCATGCATTGGTCACATCAGTTATTTGTTTTCATGTCACTTTTTGTCGATCTTATTTCTGTTTCTTTGTATTCTGAATTGTTGTTAAGTTTTTAGTATCCTGTTGTGCCCTGCCACAGAAACTCTCGCTTTCAATATTGTTTAATCCCAATGCTCGCAAAAACCAAGCAATGTTGTGATTTTGTCTTGAGTACTTGCGCTGTTACATAAGAACTCAGAACGTATTGAAACAATGCGAGGCTTAGGTTCTTGGTTTTTATTATATTTAATTTTGTTTTTTTCAATATGAGGCTTAAGTCTTGTTCTTGTTGTTTTTCTTTCTTTTTCGTTTGACCTTTTAAAGAATAAAAAAAATGGTACACATTTACTAATTCGGCGTGCGCTTTTATGTCAATTGACAAAATACCAAACCTAGATTAGTGTTATGGGGTTTTTCTTTTTCTAATGACCCTTTAAAGAATAAAACTGCATTGTTCGAATTTACGAGCGTGTGTTGCTACAAAAGGATTTCTGACCCTTTTTGTTTACACTCCCTGAAATATTTAAGGTATTTTTGTATGCGGAACTTGTTTTTTTTCTTTCTTTTCTTTTTGTATTTCAAGGAATAAAACCGTACTAAGCGAATTCGGTGTAAAATGACTTCTATCCCAAAACTTCGACACTAACTTGGTCCTCCCCGACGTATTTTATTTTTGCTTTGACCTTCAAGCACCAAAACAGCAGGAGACCAAACATTTCAGAACAAAGAAAAAAAAAGCTATTCCGCAGTTAAGCAGCAATTTTTCAAGTTTTTATTGTCAGTTCAAATTGCGGTAACAGCGCTTAGCTTGCTCTCAGCATTCAATATTTAAGTCATTAATGTCCTTTGTGTTTGTTTTAGATGTGAACAAGAACAGTGTTTGTTTCTTTCTTTCTTTGTTTGTTTCTTTGTTTCGTTGTTTGTTTTAGTGCTGAAGGCGTCTTATATTTTTCCTTATCTTTATCACAGAAACCAATCTTTGATTTAATTTGTTTTATATTCTTTGGCAAGATAACAAACAAAACAATGATACCACGGCACTTGAATGTAGTATTCTTGTATTGGAAAAGTGTCTAAACTAAATAGTAACAAGGTAACTTGATCTTGTACGAGTTGATAATAATTAGTAATGGACATTACTTCCAACAAGCTTATTGGAGTCAACCAAAGAGGTTTCTTCTTTTAGACTGTGTCCGCCTAGAGATCAGCAATTCATTTTTGTGACTGTAGGGACGTTCTAATGTTCAAAATGCATTACTAACTGACTTAAACATGACTTTGGTAGAAGAACACAACTGACGAGACAGACATGAAAACCATAGCCAAGTTTGCACTGTGATTATTGTATTGGCTGTTGTATCCATAGACGATGTTTGGAAAATAACTATTTCAAGCTTGTATGGTTTGTAGAGGAGTTGCTTTTTCTCGTTTCTATAGAAATAGTGAGGCAAGCCTATAATGTCGCGTGTAGCTTGTCCCAATGTTTCTAAGGAAAAGCAAGGAAAAGCAATTCTTCCACAACCTTTACAAACCTGACCGAGTTATGTTCTTTTATTTCACTGTAGAAAGTTTCGTATACGTGGTGTCGCTTCATATACCTTGCTTACCTCCCCTGTTTGTTCTTCTTTTCTGTTTCCGCTTCCGCTGCCACTTCCGGTTCCGGCACACACAGTGAACTCTTCCGCACGGGGCCTCGACCACGACGCAAGACCGGGGCAAAAGGGGACGGCGCTTCGGAGACACAGAGCGGGACTCGAACCCCAGTCGCCCACCCCGACACAGTCAACGCTAAAAACGCAGAAATTGAGGAGTTATACAAACAGTGCAATCCACAACGGCCGCCTCAACGTCCGCCGACGACGTCGAGTAACGGGGGAGACCCGGCCTATCAGAACATGGACGTGATCGACGCTGGGACGTCGTCGTCGACGGCGGGGAGCAGGATGGGAACAAGCGTCGCTGTAGCGGAAGGAGACGACGTGGAGAGCGGGAGGCTGCGAAACGTAGGTCGAAACAGTGTGCGTTTGGCCTGCAGCCCGGAGGAGAGCCACCACCTCCTCCTCCCCCCTCCCCCACCTCCTCCTCCTCCCCTGCATTCTCACCACCTCCCCCAGTACGCATGCGCGGGGGCGGCTTGCGCTTCCGCTTCCGATTTGCCTCGCCCCCACAACCGACGCTACCCTGCATGGCAGAACCGAGGGAAAAGGGAGAGGAGGGGGCCCCGCAGGTTTGGAGTGTTGTCTGCATGCTTCCGTGGTGGTAGAAAGGTGCACGAAGAGGAGGAGGAGGGAGAGGAGGAGGAGGTGAGGTTCAGACAGAAACTGTTCCTAGATGTTTGTAGCCCCAAGACTCTGCCTGTGTACGGGGAAGGCGAAGGTCGCAGTGCATGCGTAGAAGTTCATAACACTAACACGGCTTTGTCCCCAGTCAGCCCTCAGCATCCTCACTGCATGTTGTTAGACTCTGGGCCGTCGCGAGGAGGACGCAGAAAGAGAGACAAACACCCCTCCGCCTCCAACCACCTCCCCCTTACAACGACACCCCATCAGCACCACAACATATCACACACCCCGTCCAGAGAGGAGGTCGAGCTCGGTCGTGTCGGGGGAGGAGGGGGGAACCATTCCTCCCGGTCGTTGGGGGAAGAGGCCGACGACCACAGAGTGGAGTACAGGAACAGGGGATCCCTGTCCAATATCTCTGAACTCTCCTTCGACAGACCCTTGTCAGAGTCCAGTCTGAAGCTGGGCATCACTGCTGAGACCTTGCGAGCCGCCATGACAGGAATGGGGGAGGTAAATAAAGACGATTCGCTCCTGGACTCGGAGACTGGGAAGAGTTCTGACACAGGGACGAGGGTTCCACAGGTCTCGATTCCAGAGAACCACGAAGACTCAGATCCGGACGTTCTGTGCTCGGATCCTAGAGTTCTGGAACTCATGCGGCCAAAGAAGGACTGGTCCTTAGACTCGGGGAGGTCTACCCTCCCTAATTCCAGGAACGGGTCTTTGGAGACCCCTAGCGATGCTTCGACGTGGAGTGCGTTGAACGGTAAACGCCAGTCCCAGAGTAGCACCTCAGTGTCTCCGACCCCTCGTGACAGCAACCTCACCTTCAGACAGTCGCTAGACAATGCACGTGCGGCTCGAAAGCAGGCCAACTCTTTACCGCTGGCTCTTCCATCCTCACTCCACAGCCCCTCCACATCTGGGCCCAGTTCTCTGGCGAGTAATTCACCGACCTTGCGGCATCAGAGGGTAGGGGGTCAAGTTCAAAGGTCGCCCTCGGGGTTAAGCTCCCCCGGAAAAGGAAGTGTGTGTGACTCGTGTCGTAAAGTGATCGGTCCTGGCGACGTGAGCTATACGTCCGACACGCCGGACTCGCTGTCAGAGATGTCCGACAGGAGCGGGTTGGAAACAACGGTTTAGGGGAGTGTAGATATTGAGGAGTGTAGATATTGAGGAGTGTAGATATTGAGGAGTATTTGCTTTTGTATTTGTTCAGACCATCTTTGGAGGAAGTTTGAAAATCAATTTTTGAGTCTCTCGTTTAGATTTTTGAAAATGATTTTTTTGAGTCTCTCGTTTAGATTTTTGAAAATGATTTTTTTGAGTCTCTCGTTTAGATTTTTGAAAATGATTTTTTTGAGTCTCTCGTTTAGATTTTTGAAAATGATTTTTTTGAGTCTCTCGTTTAGATTTTTGAAAATGATTTTTTT